>NC_134400.1:210870292-211179748 GCF_050003625.1 Haematobia irritans
CGATGGTGTTCGAAATATTGGAAAGAAATTAAAATAAAACACTATAACAACTAAGATTTTATTTTGTTTTATTACAACATGACCTCAAGCCTTACAAACTTTACAAATAAATATTTTATTTCTATAGAAAATTATGTCAAAATTTCATTTCTATAGAAAATTTTGTTATAATTGCATTACTATAGAAATTTTGTCAAAATTTTATGTCTGTAGCAAATTTTGTCAACATTTTATTTCTATAGCAAATTTTGTCAAAATTTTATTTCTATAGAAAATTATGTCAAAATTTCATTTCTATCGAAAATTTTGTTATAATTGCATTACTATAGAAATTTAGTCAAAATTTTATTTCTATAGCAACTTTTGTCAAAATTTTATTTCTATAGCAAATTTTGTCAAAATTTTATTTCTATAGAAAATTTTCCCAAAATTTTATTTCTATAGAAAATTTTACCAAAATTTTATTTCTATAGCAAATTTTGTCAACATTTTTTTCTATAGCAAATTTTGTCAAAATTTTATTTCTATAGCAAATTTTGTCAACATTTTATTTCTATAGAAAAATTTGCCAAAATTTTATTTCTATAGCAAATTTTGTCAAAATTTTATTTCTATACAAAATTTTCCCAAAATTTTATTTCTATAGCAAATTTTGTCAAAATTTTATTTCTCTAGCAAATTTTGTCAAAATTTTATTTCTATAGCAAATATGGTCAACATTTTATTTCTATAGCAAATTTTGCCAACATTTTATTTCTATAGCTAATTTTTTCAAAATTTTATTTCTATAGCAAATTTTGTCAACATTTTATTTCTATAGCAAATTTTATAAAAAATTGATTTCTATAGAAAATTTATAAAAATTTGATTTCTATAGAAAATATTGTCAAAATTTTTTTTTGTATAGAAAATGTTGTCAACATTTTATTTCTATGAAGAATTTTTTCAAACTTTTGTTTGTATAGACAATTTTTGCCAAATTGTATTTCTATAGAAATTTTGTCAATATTTTATTTCTATAGAAAATTTTGTCAAAATTTCATTTCTATAGAACATTTTGTTATAATTGCATTACTATAGCAAATTTTGTCAAAATTTTATTTCTATAGCAAATTTTATCAACATTTTATTTCTATAGAAAATTTTGTCAAAATTTTATTTCTACAGAAAATTTTGTCAAAATTTCTATAGAAAAATTTGCCAAAATTTCATTTCTATAGAAAATTTTGTTATAATTGCATTACTATAGAAATGTTCTCAAAATTTTATTACTATAGCAAATTTTGTCAACATTTTATTTCTATAGAAAATTTTGTCAAAATTTTATTTCTATAGAAAATTTTGTCAAAATTTTATTTCTATAGAAAATTTTACCAAAATTTTATTTCTATAGCAAAATTTGTCAAAATTTTATTTCTATAGCAAGTTTTGTCAACATTTTATTTCTACAGAAAATTTTGTCAAAATTTTATTTCTATAGAATATTTTGTCAACATTTTATTTCTATTGAAAATTTTGTTATAATTGTAAAGGGTGATTCTTTTGAGGTTAGGATTTTCATGCATTAGTATTTGACAGATCACGTGGGATTTCAGACATGGTGTCAAAGAGAAAGACGCTCAGTATGCTTTGACATTTCATCATGAATAGACTTACTAACGAGCAACGCTTGCAAATCATTGAATTTTATTACCAAATCAGTGGCAGAAAATCCGCTTTTTTATCGACAAATTTTGTTCAGCGATGAGGCTCATTTCTGGTTGAATGGCTACGTAAATAAGCAAAATTGCCGCATTTGGAGTGAAGAGCAACCAGAAGCCGTTCAAGAACTGCCCATGCATCCCGAAAAATGCACTGTTTGGTGTGGTTTGTACGCTGGTGGAATCATTGGACCGTATTTTTTCAAAGATGCTGTTGGACGCAACGTTACGGTGAATGGCGATCGCTATCGTTCGATGCTAACAAACTTTTTGTTGCCAAAAATGGAAGAACTGAACTTGGTTGACATGTGGTTTCAACAAGATGGCGCTACATGCCACACAGCTCGCGATTCTATGGCCATTTTGAGGGAAAACTTCGGAGAACAATTCATCTCAAGAAATGGACCGGTAAGTTGGCCACCAAGATCATGCGATTTGACGCCTTTAGACTATTTTTTGTGGGGCTACGTCAAGTCTAAAGTCTACAGAAATAAGCCAGCAACTATTCCAGCTTTGGAAGACAACATTTCCGAAGAAATTCGGGCTATTCCGGCCGAAATGCTCGAAAAAGTTGCCCAAAATTGGACTTTCCGAATGGACCACCTAAGACGCAGCCGCGGTCAACATTTAAATGAAATTATCTTCAAAAAGTAAATGTCATGGACCAATCTAACGTTTCAAGTAAAGAACCGATGAGATTTTTTATGCGTTTTTTTTTAAAAAAAAAGTTATCAAGCTCTTAACAAATCACCCTTTATTACTATAGAAATTTTGTCAAAATTTTATTTCTCTAGCAAATTTTGTGAAAATTTAATTTCTATAGAAAATTTTCCCAAAATGTTATTTCTATAGCAAATTTTCCCCAAATTCTATTTTTATAGCAAATTTTGTCAAAATTTTATTTCTATAGCAAATTTTTTTAACATTTTATTTCTATAGCAAATTTTGTCAAAATTTTATTTCTATAGCAAATTTTGTCAAAATTTTATTTCTATAGCAAATTTTGTGAACATTTTATTTCTATAGAAAATTTTGCAAACATTTTATTTCTATAGCAAATGTTGGCAACATTTTATTTCTATAGGAAATTTTCCCAAAATTTTATTTCTATAGCAAATTTTGGCAAAATTTTATTTCTATAGCAAATTTTGTCAACATTTTATTTCTATAGAAAATTTTGCCAAAATTTTATTTCTATAGCAAATGTTGTCAACATTTTATTTGTATAGCATATTTTGTTAACATTTTATTTCTATAGCAAATTTTGTCAAAATTTTATTTCTATAGCAAATTTTGTCAAAATTTTATTTCTATAGCAAATTTTGTCAACATTTTATTTCTATATAAAATTTTGCCAAAATTTTATTTCTATAGCAAATTTTGTCAAAATGTTATTACTATAGCAAATGTTGTCAACATTTTATTTCTATAGCAAATTTTGTCAAAATTTTATTTCTATAGAAAATTTTCCCAAATTTTTATTTCTATAGCAAATTTTTTCAAAATTTTATGCCTGTAGCAAATTTTGTCAACATTTTATTTCTTTATAAAATTTTGCCAAAATTTTATTTCTATAGCAAATTTTGTCAAAATTTTATTTCTATAGCAAATTTTGTCAAAATTTTATTTCTATAGAAAATTTTGTAAAAAAATTCTACCAATTGTGGAATCATGGACGCTAACATTTAAGAATCGATGGGTTTAAGAATTTGCCGCTAAGAAATTTGAATAGTTTTGTAATGTGGCCAGTCGTTACGGATATCTGTCTCCAGTCTTGCCATAATTTTTTTTTTTGTCATGAATGACGACGACATTTTTGGCTTCGGAACTTGTATGGAGAATTTCCCGAGATTTGGATTTTTGGAAATATTTTTAGTACTACTTCAAGTCAGTTTCTTTAAGAAAGGAATAACATATTGATATATAACCAAAATTGTTCCTTGTTTGAGATGATCATTTTCCTTCTCGGCATGTATTGACATTAAACTTTACCAATAATGCACCCTCAAAAAAAATCGCTTCTTTAACATATGTTCCAAACATATTTTGCAGGAAGCACATATATTAATGGATTCTGCCGAAATATTAATATGTTTGTTTTTTGTGAACATATTATATGTTTGGAAGCATTTTGAGCCCAAAAATATTATATGCTTGGAAGAATTTTCCCCAAAGAAGATTGTGATCATTCCCTCACATAATTTTCACTTCCACGAAATTTTTAGTTCTTGGCACCTTTTTCTGTAATACAAATAATGTTGAAGAAATTATTCAATTTTATAATTTTTTTTTTTAATTTTACCTTTCGCCTGGGCGGAGAATCGAACCGAGGCCCATACAGTTTGTAAGCCAACACACTATCCACTGGGCTACGTAGTAGTTATAGTCACCAGTAGACAATTATCGTTACAAGTTACATTTATATAGCATACTTTGCAGCGCCCACGAGCCCATGCAAACATAACATTATTTAAAAGAAACATACATTTGTTGGTCACGTGGAGCAGTGGTTAGCATGTCTGCCTTGCATGCAAAGGGTCGTGGGTTCAATTCCTGCTCCGACCGAACCATTTTTTTGCAATTTAGACATTTATATTATATTAAATTTTTATAATGAAACTTCGAAATGTGGGTTATTAAAAATTTACAGTCCCCACATACATAAAATTCTCCTCTCAAGGCGAAAACACATACTGTTTTTTTTTTTCAAATCTCTATGCTCTTGGTTCCGAATGTCTATTCTCTTTACTCCGAATACTCATTCTAATATTCAAATTAAATAATATTTAGACTTAAGCATATAAAATATTTGGCCTTATCATAAAGCAGTTTTACGAAACAACATACAACCGTTTCACAGAAATTGTAAACATATATATGTTTGCTCGAAATTTGTAAATTTATATATGTTTACATTCACACATATTATTTTTATGAAACATTCATACCCCAAACATAATATATTTTAACATATTAACATATGTGTCCCAAACATTTAGTGTTAGTTTAGGAACATTACATGTTGGCATTTAAATATATTGTGTTTAAAAATTGTGCCCGAAACACATTTTGTTTATATCGGAACATATGAAAAACATATTTTTCTAACAGTGTGTTTAACGAAAATTGTGTGCTGTCTAAAAGAAGCCCTAAAATTTTAATTCTAATTATCAATATTCTTGTATGTATAAACAAATATGTATTTGTATTTTATTGTTCGCGATTCACTTGTCAAATTGACATTAATTTGTATTTTGTGTTTTGTCTTTGTTGCTCGAATTATTAGTTTATTTGTTTTTCATATATAGCCTTGGCTATTTTCATTTCGTTTTTGTTTGCGTCTAAAAAATGTACTCACATCACACGAAAATGGGTTGATAATTTAGTATTCCATTTTCTTATAAAAAAAATCATCAACATAACATTTTTTTAGAATATATTTTTTTATGAAAAAAACCATTAGTAAAATTATAATTTTGAAATCACATAAAGTAGCGAAAGATTTGTATATGACCAAAGTTTGGTTTTGTCTTAAAATTTGAAATTATTGGAGATAACATATATATAAAAAAATATTCCAAAGGGGGTATGTACCCATGTGCGGTTAGCATATCCGTCATGCATACAAAACGTCATGGGTTCAATTCCAGTCCCGAACGAACCCGGTGGACTATCTTCTCTCAGTAAGTGTGTAAATATAACCCTAGCGATAGACGGTAGACGCAACATGTTTGCCGATACGCTTATTGTACCCCGGGATTGAACCCCTGGCGCTTTGTATAAGTTAACACCAGCCATATGCACATCAGACACACGATATAGCAACAACAACATCAACAGACAACATCAACAGACAACAGGTAAAGTGGGACAATGCTGAGTGGACAGTTCCCACAGATTGGGCAATGCGAGGAAATGACCGCTACACGCGCGGATATACGATATCCAACTCAGCACAATGTGTAGCTATAAGATTAGGTAATTTTAAGTATGTAGAGTTAGTTAGTTTCCAACTGGCAATTAATAAAGAAGGTTGTTTCAAACTTTAAGTTTGGATCAACAAAAAAATATTTTTTTAAAATTTTTAAAATAAACTAATTTAATTGGCGCCCGAGCGGGTAGGGACCGGTAGGTTCGCGGAAAAAGTCCTTCGAAAAATAAGGACTCGACGAAGTTATAAATCTTCTAAGTGACGTTTCCCAATGGGCCTCCTATAGCCCCATGTAAGTGGACAAAAAAAGGAAATAACGGTCGTCCGTGAAAAAAAAATACCTACTGCCCTGCAAACCCGAAAAAAAAACACAAAAAAAAAAAAAAAAAATTTTATGTGAAGAAAGAGGCCCCCTAGTAACTTCATTGTAAACGGGACGGTTGTTATAATACGCCAGCCGCTTCACGGTAGACTAAGTGTTAAATATAAAACTAAAAAAATTAATTAAGTGAGAACAGGAAAATACAAATAAAGTTAAGTGAAAAATAAATAAAAAAAATATAATAATTGTAAAGAACCAAATTCTAATATTTAAATTGAGCTAAGAACAAAAAGTGTAAAATTAACTAAGAAAAAATACCAAGAAATCAAACATAAGCGTTTAAGTGAAAAAAATATATATATCAAAATCTTTAACAGTCAAGAACATAAATATTGAAATTGTGAAAATTAATTAAGAAATAGTGAAAATAATTAACAATCAAACTTAAAAAACTAAAGAAAATAAAATAATAAACAACAAGACAACAGTAATAAAATCCTTAAAGGTCAACAGCAGCAGCACGAAGCAACAAAATCTGGATCAAACAACAGCAGCAGCAGGAAGCAGCAAACACTGGAACATGATTTTTTTATTGTTAATATTGACGATATGTAGAGCCGAAGTCGAGATTCTAGACTATACGTCGACACACCTAATACTGATCAATAACGGACAAACTAAAATACGAGACGGAACATTTCGAATAATCCACACAATAGACCTTGACTCCTATGACAGTTTCTTACACCAAACCCAAACCTATGTTGAGAAAAGTATCCCGAAATCCAATCCTTTTTATCCTGTTTTAACTCAAGAAATATCCCAAACCTTTGACCTAATTCAAAATATTATACCCTTACCCAGTAGTAAAAATAATTATAATAATAGTAATAGCATAAGAAAAAAAAGATCAATAAATTTAATCGGAACAGCGTGGAAATATATAGCTGGTACCCCAGATTTTGATGATTTTGAAGATCTAAAATTTAATATAAATGATTTGAACGAAAATAATAATAGGCAAATAATAATAAATCAAAATGTTATCGAGAGACTAAACAATGTAAGCGAAGTAATTAATAGAATGTCGAATGCCATAGGCAAGGACAAATATTTAATAAATGAAATAACGATAAATTTACAGAATCGCGTAAGAATGATAAAAGAAGAATTAGTTAATATTAATTACGCCATACAATGGGCAAAAAGTGGAATAATAAACTCATTAATCTTGAATAAAATTGAAATTAAATTAGCTATGGAAAAACTAAAGGAAGAAAATATGCCATTCAGAACAGTAGAAGAGGCGGTGGAATACGCCGAAGTGAAAATTATGTATAACAACTCAACTATTTTGTATCTTATTAAAATTCCCTTAACAAATAAAAAAATATATGAAAACTTTATAATACGACCAGTTAAGAAAAATAATAAAATTATAAAATTACCCTTCAAAGAAATAATTAAAAACAATAATGAAATGTACGGAATAAAAAATAAATGTTTAGATTATAATGTAGTTAAAATATGTAACACTATTGACATAATTGATATAAGCAACGATCCCTGCATCCCTCGCATCATCAATAGTCAAAAATCCTCATGCACCTACACCAATAGTCAACACATCCCACAAATAGAAAATTTAAACCAAGGAGTAATTTTATTAAACGATTACAATGATTCTATTCTAATAAATGAAGCGAAACGCAATCTGGCTGGCACGTTCTTAATCAAATTCATGAATTCTACAATCACCGCACAAGGGAAAATGTTCCGTAATCTAGAAGCCCCAAAAGTAAAAATCATTTCTGCTATGCTTCAACCCACACCTGAAGAAGAAAACCTTGAAAACCTGCTAACAATAGAAAGCTTGAATGAGCTCCACCTAAACAACACACATGAATTACAGACGATTAAGCTCGGAACAGTTATAAATGGATCTTCAACTATTATATTGATACTCCTGGCTTCTATCATTGGATTCATCATCCTAAGGGCATCCAAGACCTCACCCAATATGAACAGGACCATTGCGAACAAACAAGAAATTCAATTCCCCAATGCACCCACAGTCATCTTAGCCAATAGAACTCCATCCAATTTACGATTGAATGATATCCCATATTTTTGAAGAAAAAACAGACAATTGAGGGCAATTGTATTTAAGAGGGGAGGAGTTAACACCAGCCATATGCACATCAGACACACGATATAGCAACAACAACATCAACAGACAACATCAACAGACAACAGGTAAAGTGGGACAATGCTGAGTGGACAGTTCCCACAGATTGGGCAATGCGAGGAAATGACCGCTACACGCGCGGATATACGATATCCAACTCAGCACAATGTGTAGCTATAAGATTAGGTAATTTTAAGTATGTAGAGTTAGTTAGTTTCCAACTGGCAATTAATAAAGAAGGTTGTTTCAAACTTTAAGTTTGGATCAACAAAAAAATATTTTTTTAAAATTTTTAAAATAAACTAATTTAATTTATACAAGGCGGGCATGCTAATCACACATGAGTAAATACACTCTTTGTAATATTGTACATATACATATATTTTAACCAATGCCAAATTTGGAAGATATATACAACATATATGTATATACAGTGGCGTACAGAAATGAGTACTTCATTAATTTGTTTCATTTCTAAACAAATAAAATAAGCAAGAAACTCAAAATAATTTTATTTTTCCTTTATTCCTTCTTCAATTCTAAATAAAACAAAAAACTCGCATGTACTCAATTTTGCATTTTTCTATACCGGTGTCAGTTGGAACATTTTATAGTGCTTTATTTTTTAATACCATATTTATACGTTTTGGCATACTTCCAACCAATTCCTTTATAATTTCATCTGGTATATTCTCCCACTCAAACTGTACTCGTTCCCACAGGGCTTCTAATTTTGATGGAGTTGATTTGTACAATCCCAGCCGTCTTCCCACGATTGACCATAAATTCTCAATCGGGTTGAGGTCGGGGCTTTCGCTGGCCAATTCATAACATGAAATTTTTTACTCACTAAGTCATGTTTTCACTATTTTTGCACTATACTTCGGATCACCATCCTCTTGAACTACAACTTCATCATCAGGATAGGCACTCTTGTCAACAAACTCGGGAAGATGAGTCTGCAAAATGGCGAGGTAGTCTTCCTTCTTCATTATACCATCAATTTTCTGCAATGGCCCATTGTGCCACTAAGTGAAGAAGCCCCAAACCACACACAGAGAATTAATATGATCACCTCAAACATGTTTCAAGAGCAAAATGTTATTTTTGTATGGTGACCATGTAATATGTTTGTCACTAAAATTTTTTTTCTCGTCAAATATAATCTGCTTGCCGAAATCAGATACATTATTTCCGAGAAAATAACATGGTTGTGAAATCCATGTTCACCACCCAAAAATAATATTTTGCTCTTAAAACATGTTTGAGGTGATCATATTCCTTCTCTGGGTGCATGAAGCTTCCACCACCATGCATCACAGTTTGCTTAACATGGTGGCGTTGAATGGTATCACCAGGATGACGCAAACAATAGGGCTGTTTTCTTTTAGCACTGGATACACTAAACCGTGAAGGACTAAAAGAAAACAGAGTACTCGTTTATCCAGGACATCTCCAAAAATATGCAACACTGTCATCAGCTGTTTAAAAACAATCACAGAAAAGAAGTGAAATCTATCATTTTTAATGTATGAAATGCTCAAATTAGTAATAAATATTTACTGCTGCGATTATTTATGACACTATACCACTTTGAATTTCTTGTTTTTCGATAAATTAGTCACAATAAAGTACTATTGTGAATCGAAGAAGCGTCACTTTATAAAAATACAATCTGGCAACATCGGTGCGACTTGCACTGATGAGATGTTCTGGATAGAACACCAGTGCAACGGTGTTCTGGATAGCTCATACAAATGTTACATCCAGTCCTAAAAGAAAACAGCCCTAATATTGTTTACCGTCCAATTGGAAACGGTTAAATTTTGATTCATCTGACCAGATAACATGTTTCCAGTCATCTGTCATCCAATTTTTATGCTCTCTTGCATTCATTCATTCGCGCTTTTTGATTCTTTTCGGACAATGCAAGTTAATTTTTTTTACAGCTGAAACATAACCAATGTTGTGGAGCGCTCGTCTTGCTGTCCTTTCACTAACTTGCTTATTTTTGGCAACAGTAGTATTTTTCGGCTTTACGGACTTGTTCTGCCATCATAAGGCGAGCGTCCGCTTGGGTCAACAGTTTTCGGCGGCCTCTGGTTTGCTCTTCTTGGGAGTAGAATTTCGTCTTTTTTGAACGCGAATGACCACAGACGGACTTATATTTAGTTTCTTGGCTATTTTCCGTGATGAAGACCCACTATTAGTTAAGGAAACTATATTGTCCTCCACATCGCGCGATAACTTTTTCATTTTAATTTTTACTTGATATTATTGCAGTACACTTTGAATAAAGCTTTAACTCTTACTAGTAAACACATTTCTAAACACAAAGTTGTATTACTGATCATAAAGAAAGACAAACAATTCAAAACTAATTTCTGCACCCCACTGTAGATATGTTGTATAGGTAACAGGTTGGCTGATAAGTCCCCGGTTTAACAAAGAAAAACACATTTTTTGTCAAAATTCGTTTTTATAATTCAACATAGTTCCCTTCAAGAGCGATACAACGATTATAACGACCTTCCTATTTTTTGATACCATTTTGGTAGTACTCCTTCGGTTTTGTCTCAGAATACGCCTCAGTTTCGGTGATCATTTCTTCATTGCAGCCAATTTTTTTCCCTGCGAGCATCCTTTTGAGGTCTGAGAACAAGAAAAAGTCGCTGGGACCAGACCTGGAGAGAATGCGGTGGGTGGGGAAGCAATTCGAAGCCCAATTCATGAATTTTTGCCATCGTTCTCAATGACTTGTGGCACGGTGCGTTGTCTTGGTGGAACAACACTTTTTTCTTCTTCATATGGGGCCGTTTTGCCGCGATTTCGACCTTCAAACGCACCAATAACGCCATATAATAGTCACTGTTGATGGCTTTTCCCTTCTCAAGATAATCGATAAAAATTATTCCATGCGCATCCCAAAAAACAGAGGCCATTACTTTGCCAGCGGACTTTTGAGACTTTCCACGCTTCTGAGACGGTTCACCGGTCGCTGTCCACTCAGCCGACTGTCGATTGGACTCAGGAGTGTAGTGATGGAGCCATGTTTCATCCATTGTCACATATCGACGGAAAAACTCGCGTGTATTATGAGTTAACAGCTGCAAACACCGCTCAGAATCATCAACACGTTGTTGTTTTTGGTCAAATGTGAGCTCGCGCGGCACCCATTTTGCACAGAGCTTCCGCATATCCAAATATTGATGAATGATATGACTAACACGTTCCTTTGATATCTTTAAGGCCTCTGCTATCTCGATCAACTTCATTTTACGGTCATTCAAAATCATTTTGTGGATTTTTTTTTATGTTTTCGTCGGTAACCACCTCTTTCGGGCGTCCACTGCGTTCACCGTCCTCCGTGCTCATTTCACCACGCTTGAATTTTGCATACCAATCAATTATTGTTGATTTCCCTGGGACAGAGTCCGGAAACTCATTATCAAGCCAAGTTTTCGCTTCCAACGTATTTTTTCCCTTCAGAAAACAGTATTTTATCAAAACACGAAATTCCTTTTTTCCATTTTTTTCACAATAATAAAAGTTGCTTCACAAAAGACGACACGAATCATTTGATTATCTCACCTCAGTAATACTGGTGACATTTCTGAGGGTTTCAAAACTTCTCTAAGTGGTTTCATTGCAATGTGGAACGCCGTTCGGACTCGGCTATAAAAAGGAGATCCCTTGTCATTGAGCTTAACATGGAATCGGGAAGCACTCAGTGATAAGAGAGAAGTTCACCAATGTGGTATCACAATGGACTGAATAGTCTAAGTGAGCCTGATACATCGGGCTGCCACCTAACCTAACCTAAGGTTGGTACTATATAAAAATAATATGCATTTAAAACTAGCGACGCCATCTATATGTCAGATCGGGGACTTATCAGCCAATCTGTTATATCTTCCAAATTTGGCATTGGTTAAAATTGGTCGCAAAATCAAGTACCACCACGCTATTGAGGACTTACATTCAAATATGTTGAGTGTAGACAAATTTATAGCATATATCGTTCAAAAAAGATTCGATTCAAATCAATATGACCTTGTCTACAATTAAATAAACGAAAATAGAAAAAAAAAACATTGCTGGCTTGAAAATTAATTCTCATGATATGGCAGTGTGTCCCATGTCATGGGTTAAATGTGTATCAAATATATACATATATAGGCAATTTGGCAAAGAATCAAAAATGAAAAAGTTTAATGGCAATCACCATTTTGGTAAATAAAATAGCTATTTGGTGAATATTTAAACTTAGGGTATCTTATTGATGCCTTGTATTGAATGAAATCTATTCTAAATTTAATGAAAAATTTGGTGGAAAACTAATTTCTATTAACAATGAGATATATGTATATGTATAAATTTTTTATAGGTTTTATTTTTGAATTTCTTTTCCAAAATTAGTCCAAATATAACTTTAGACAATATTTCTGAAAGGAAATGAACTAAATAAACAAGACATGCATAATGCAAAACGTTTAAGTCCGGTAGGTGAACACTTTTTCACAATCAGCAGCGTGTTGTCAAATTAAAATCTATTCTTATCCCTTGGCGGTAAATGGCATAGTGTTGCCATTGATTAACTACACATTAGAGTATATTTACTATGCGTTTATTTTGGAACAATTACAATTAACCAATAGAGGTCTTTTAAACATCAAATGTACACCCATAGAAAAAATCGTGAACGGCGTGTACGTTTCAAAACGATGTGTTCATGAACTTAAATCAATACACATGTGGAGAACAGACGGTGTCAATCTGACAACGATAAAATGACACAGTGCGTTATCAAAACAACAGCAACCAACGTTCATGATCTGAATAACAGGTTGGCTAATAAGTCCCCGGTCTGACACATAGATGGCGTCGCTAGTATTAAATGCATATTATTTTTATATAGTACCAACCTTCAAATGATTCGTGTCAATATTTGACGTCTGTAAGTCAATTAGTTTGTGAGATAGAGCGTCTTTCGTTAAGCAACTTTTGTTATTGTGGAAAAAAAGGGAAAAAAAGGAATTTCGTGTTTTGATAAAATACTGTTTTCTGAAGGGAAAAAATACGGTGGAAGCTAAATCTTGGCTTAATAATGAGTTTCTGGACTCTGCCCCAGGGAAATCAACAATAATTGATTGGTATGCAAAATTCAAGCGTGGTGAAATGAGCACTCAGGACGGTGAACGCAGTGGACACCCTAAAGAGGTGGTTACCGACGAAAACATAAAAAAATCTACAAATTGATTTTGAATGACCGTAAAATGAAGTTGACCGAGATAGTAGAGGCCTTAAAGATATCAAAGGAACGTGTTGGTCATATCATTCATCAATATTTGGATATGCGGAAGCTCTGTGTAAAATGGGTGCCGCGCCAGCGCACATTTGACCAAAAACAACAACGTGTTGATGATTCTTAGCGGTGGTTGCAGCTGTTAACTCATAATACACCCAAGTTTTTCCGTCGATATGTGACAATGGATGAAAGATGGCTCCATCACTACACTCCTGAGTCCAATCGACAGTCGGCTGAGTGGACAGCGACCGGTGAACCGTCTCCGAAGCGTGGAAAGACTCAAAAGTCCGCTGGCAAAGTAATGGCCTCTGTTTTTTGGGATGCGCATGGAATATTTTTTATCGATTATCTTGAGAAGGGAAAAACCATCAACAGTGACTATTATATGGCGTTATTGGAGCGTTTGAAGGTCGAAATCGCGGCAAAACGGCCCCATATGAAGAAGAAAAAAGTGTTGTTCCACCAAGATAACGCACCGTGCCACAAATCATTGAGAACGATGGCAAAAATTCGAATTGCTTCCCCGCCCACCGTATTCTCCAGATCTGGCCCCAGCGGCTTTTTCTTGTTCTCAGACCTCAAAAGGATGCTCGCAGGGAAAAAATTTGGCTGCAATGAAGAGGTGATCGCCGAAACTGAGGCCTATTTTGAGGCAAAACCGAAGGAGTACTACCAAAATGGTATCAAAAAATTGGAAGGTTGTTATAATCGTGGTATCGCTCTTTAAGGGAACTATGTTGAATAATAGAAACGAATTTTGACAAAAAAAAATGTGTTTTTCTTTGTTAGACCGGGGACTTATCAGCCAACCTGTTAGTTAATGAACTATTCCTAACTGCTTTCAGTTTAGTATTTTTTTTTAATGAAACAAGTAAGGAAGTTTCAAGATATAGTACACTTTGGGTTGAGTGAATTACCCGAATTTATTCTGATAATTGGTTGATAGTTTTGCTGCAAGTAGAGGATGCTGATGAAGAATGTGGTAATTCCGAAACAGTTGTACATCCAACCATCTTGCAGTCTATAGGGCTTTGCCCAAATAAATTTGATAAGCATACTTTTCCTCTATTGGTTAAGCTACACTTGTAGTTTAGTCAGTGCATGGTTTTAAGCTGATATTAAAAACAACAATAATGATTGAAGAGAAACCAACAATAACAAATAAAACGAATGAAGATAGAGGAAGCACGCTCAAAAACAAACCCAGCCAACTACATTCAAATCGATGATTTGAGTTTGGCAAAGGAAAGAGATATGCTTGCAAATTTGTTTAGGCAGTAGCCGATTATCAAACTTTTTTTCGGAAGGTTCAAGTGTAGTTCACTTTGGGTTGAGTGAATTACCCGAATTTATTCTGATAATTGGTTGATAGTTTTGCAGCAAGTAGAGGATGCTGATGAGGAATGTGGTAATTCCGAAATAGCTGTACATCCAACCATCTTGCAGTCTATAGGGCTTTGCCCAAATAAATTTGATAGGGATACTTTTCCTCTGTTGGTTAAGCTAACTTGTAGTTTAGTCAATGCATGGTTTTTAGCTGAGATCAAAAACAACAAGAAACAAGTAAATATTATTATTTCACACAAAAATTTAACGTAATGGAAATAAAATGGCCAAACTAAATTGATGAACATTTTTTCCTTTAGTTTCGATATAAACGAAATGGACTGTGTTGTTGGTTCAAAAATAATTTTTTTGAAATGCTGGCAGGGTATGAGACCAATTGGGTGTGAGACCAATATTTCGATGAATTACAAACGGAATGGCAAAATTGTTATATCTCCATCCTATGGTGGAGGGTATAAAAATAACAAACTTGTTAGGAAAGTAGAGATATATTTATATTGTAATATCACACGCAGAGAAAGAATATGATCACCCCAAATATGTTTCAATAGCAAAATGTTATTTTTGGACAGTGAACATGGAACATTTTTGTCGCTAAAATGTTATTTTCTCCGCAAACATATAGATGGATGCCAAAATAAGATACATAATTTTCGAGAAAATAACATTTTTGAGATAAACATGTTCCATGTTCACCGTTCACAAAAAAAAAATATTTTGCTCTTGAAACCTGTTTGAGGTGATCATATTCCTTCTCTGGGTAAAATTATTTACATGATCATATCTATCAAATGTCTTATTTTATTGACTTTCATTTGTTTACAATACTTTTCAGCATGATGTAGGTATGAATATGCGGTTTGGAGACGAATTTTTAGATTATGGGTATTTCAATAGCGCCATATTCATATTTAAATAAAATCTAATTAACCAATTTCATCACCTAATATCACTTGTGGGTAATAAAGGGCGGTTAAATTGTAAGGGCCGATGTTGAATGTGAACCACACCTAAACGCCAATTTTATTTGATATTTCTCTATTTCAGACTTACTCAATTTGAACCATGGAGAGATACACAATCCAACACCGTGTTAAATGGTTCCAAGAAATCGCAACAGTGGAGGATCAATTTTCGACGAAAATCATCTTCAGTGATGAGGCACATTTTCACCTCAGTGGATTCGTCAATAAACAGAATTGCCGCATTTGGGCGAATGAGAATCCAAGAGTGATTGTCGAAAAACCAATGCACCCCAACAAAGAGTGACTGTTTGGTGCGGTTTATGGGCTGGCGGCATCATCGGGCCGTATTTTTTCCAAAATGAGGCCGGTCAGGCAGTTACTGTGAATTGTGTTCGCTATCGTGAGATGATAACGAACTTTTTATGGCCCGAATTGGAAGATATGGATGTGGACGATATGTGGTTTCAGCAGGACGGTGCCACTTGCCACACAGCTAACGAAACAATGGCTCTTTTGCGCAACAAATTCAATGGCCGTGTTATCTCACGTAATAGCGATGTCAATTGGCCTCCAAGATTATGTGATTTGACACCGTTGGACTTTTTTCTTTGGGGTTATTTGAAAGAAAAGGTGTACGTCGATAAGCCAGCAACAATTCAAGAGCTAAAGGATGAGATAATTCGGCACATTAACGGCATAGAACCTCCATTATGCCTCAGCGTCATCGAAAATTTGGACCATCGTTCGGCCAGGCCGAATCTTATGTACCCTCCACCATGGATTGCGTAGAAACTTCTACGAAAGACTGTCATCCACAATCTAAATACTTGGGTTGTGGTATCTTAAAACTTCTTAACATCGTTTTCTAAATTGTGTGGTATAATTAGACAAAAAAGTTATGTATAGTTAAGTCTACAAATAATTACGAATCGATATGGACTTTTGCACGGTACGTAGAGAGCCAGAATTGAAATATTGGTGTCACTTATATGGGGGCTATATACAATTATGAACTTGATATGGACCAATTTTTGTGTGATTGGAAATAGATTTATCTGAGGGATATATATAACTATAGACCGATATGGACCTAGTTAGGCATGGTTGTTAACGACCATATACTAGCACAATGTACCGAATTTCAACTCACTCGGATGAAATTTTCTCCTCCAAGAGGCTCCAAAACCAAATCTCGGGATCGGTTTATATGGGGCTATATATGATTATGGACTGATATGGACCACTTTTGGCATAGTTGTTAAATATTATATACGATCACCACGTACCAAATTTCAAGCAGATGGGATGTATTTTGCTTCTCCAAAAGGCACCGGAGGTCAAATCTGGGGATCGGTTTATATGGGAGCTATATGTAATTATGGGCCAATTCCTGCATGGTTGTTGGATACCATATACTAACATCACGTACCAAATTTCAACCGAATGGGAAGAATTTTGCTCTTCCAAGGGGCTCTGGACGTCAAATCTGGGGATCGGTTTATATGGGGGCTATATATAAATATGGACCAATTTCGACCAATTTTGGCATGGGAGTTTGAGGCCATATATTAACACCACGTACCAAATTTCAACTGAATCAGATGAATTTTGGTCTTCCAAGAGGCTCCGGAGGTTAAATCTGGTGATCGGTTTATATGGGGGCTATATATAATTATGGACCGATGTGGACCAATTCTTGCATGGTTGTTAGAGACCATATACGAAAACCACGTACCAAATTTCAGCCGGATCGGATAAAATTTACTTCTCTTAGAGGCCTCGCAAGCCAAATCGGGGGATCGGTTTATATGGGGGCTATATATAATTATGGACCGATGTGGATCAATTTTTGCACGGTTGTCAGAGACCATATACTAACACCATGTACCAAATTTCAGCCGGATCGGATGAAATTTGCTTCTCTTAGAGGCCTCGCAAGCCAAATCGGGGGATCGGTTTATATGGGGGCTATATATAATTATGGACCGATGTGGACCAATTTTTGCATGGTTGTTAGAGACCATATACTAACACCATGTACCAAATTTCAGCCCGATCGGATGAAATTTGCTTCTCTTAGAGGCCTCGCAAGCCAAATTTGGGGGTCCGTTTATATGGGGGCTATACGTAAAAGTGGACCGATATGGCCCATTTGCAATACCATCCGACCTACATCAATAACAACTACTTGTGCCAGGTTTCAAGTCGATAGCTTGTTTCGTTCGGAAGTTAGCGTGATTTCAACAGACGGACGGACGGACGGACATGCTCAGATCGACTCAGAATTTCACCACGACCCAGAATATATATACTTTATGGGGTCTTAGAGCAGTATTTCGATGTGTTACAAACGGAATGACAAAGTTAATATACCTATGGTGGAGGGTATAAAAATAAAAATAATAACAATAATTTCCTAAATAGTTTGTGTTTTATTCAAAATCAACATCGGCCCTTGAAATTTTAACCACCCTTTATATGGCTACATTACATTTTTTAAATTAATTACATGAACATTTTGCTATTGTGCTTTGACATTTTTTCAAGGATTTTGAGAACGAAAGTTGAAATATGTTGACATTGTTTGTTGATTTCGCAAGAGTTTCGCGACGTACATTTTGAAAACAAAAAAACAATGCGGACCTTTTTGATTTAGAAATTGATTTTAAGACCGGTCGTCTTTAAAACATCTAGTCGTTCTACAGGCACACATATCCGCACCCCAATAAAAATTAAAATGTTTGAATGTTTTACGTGGGCTGTTTACATGTTGGCATAAGGTAGGGGCAACTTGTGCTACAATCTCGCCAAACAAACAAGAGCATGAAACCAACATCTTAACAATACATTCATCATTTTCTTGGCGAAAACAGCCAAAACAAAATACAATATAAACATTACTATTTTTTTTGTGAATTCAAGAAAAGCGCAATTTGCAACGATTACAAATTACAACAGAAATCAACTGAGAAATACAAAAAACAGCAACTAAAACATATCGAATTGGTGCCAACATCAAGTTAAAAAAAAAAAAAACTGAAAAACAACAGGAAAACATGGCACCGATATATATTGGCGGCTTAGTTGTGGGAGAATAGCAAGTGGTGGCAGCAAAAGATGGTGGATTTCAGTGTTTATATATTTTTTTCTAATGCACTGGGATTTGTTTTCATTCACAATGTGGGCCATAACATAGAAGACTGCCACTATTATTGTTGCACTATCAATATGTGTACTTTATTGCAAACTAAAAGCCCATTAGATTTGTTATTTAAATTGTAGAAATATCGAAATATCAATTTACAGTTTTGGGTATTAAAGCCCTTAGCCAGTACAATTCTATTTATCACAAAATCACTCTGGACACCACCTAAATTGCATAGTTCCTCGATCGGATACAGGTTAACAGATCCCAGACGAACAGACCCAATATACTGTTATAACAATACATATACAACTTGTTAAATAGATCTATTAAGTTGAATATATACTGAGACATACGCGTGGTCTTAATTTTGTCTCATGCTTCTCTCCTCATGAAGAATTGTGAAACATCAGATACTAGTCATAATCATCAGTTGCTGTTGGAAGATGGAATATGCAGGAGAGACTTTCAACAGTTTGAAAGTTTGATAGTTTGAGTGTCAAGTCAATGCACAATGATTTAGCTTGTTTGCAGTGCATTCCCATAGTTCTTGATTGTCATTAACAATACTCGTATAAGAGAGAAGAGATTGGTGCAATCGGGGGATATAAGAAACATGAGAAACCATAAATAGAGGTAATAGCGGTCACCGCAACAATCCATGTATACCTGAGATACAAGAGGAAGATAGCGGATCGACGCCGCGAGTGGGCGTATATATGGAGGACCAAGACACCAATATCCTATTCCAATTACCGAACCACACCACAATCCCGCAGGCTGCAGAAGGGGATGCCTTAACGTAATATGTTAAATGATTCGGAAATAGCACGAGGGTACAAAACGTTAACATTTTCATAGATTGCCGGAGAGCAATGAAGGCAATAGCAGATATTACGGTACAATCATGAAGCGTATTGAACTGTAAAAGTATGATCAAAGAATATTTAGAATATGGCAGGATCATATGCCGGAACATGTCGAAATAAGAGGAAACGTTAAAGCAAATGAACTGGCGATAAGAGCTAGATGAACTTAGAGAATACAAAGCCAATAGAGATAATTCGGGCCGAGTTGGATGAATGGGTACGGAAGACACATAAAGTGACGTGGACTATTGCAACGATCGGAAGGGCTACAAAAATACTATGGGGTGACTCAGACAAGAAAAAGATTGGAGAAATACTCATGGAGAGTAGGACAACTGTCAGGAGGGCCGTGACAATAATAACCGGTCACCTAGAATTGATAGCACATCTGCGCCGAATAGGAGCAGCAGGGGATGGTGCCTGTAGGGCTTATTTTGAGGATTATTAGATCTTGGAACACTTAATTTGTCACATACTTGTCTTTACTAGGTAAAGAGTTAACCCTATCGGTGATGAGGTGATTCGGGACTTGGCCCAGCTTGCACACAAATTTGGGAATTAGTTAGGGACACAGAGTTCGTGGAATAAAAAAAAGGTAGTAGGCGAAAAAGTTAGAGCTCAAAACAAGCCGGATACTAGCTTAGGTGTACGGGCAGTTCGGAAACTTCTTAGTGTTGAAATATGTGTTTAATGAATTAATACTTGTTATATTTCAACTTGTCCTCAACAACGATTTGTTTTCAGTTTTAGTATTCTTTGTCAAATATTGTATGTCGACTATGCTGGTGGAGTAATTTCTTGGATAAGTCAAAGACAATCCACAGTATCCACATCAACAACCGAAGCAGAAATTATAGCAGCCAGTGAAGCCGCAAAAGAAATTATTTGGCTAAAACGACTTTTCAAAGATGTCATTAATTACAATGATATTCCGGTGATAATGATTGATAATACAGCAGCAATTCGACTTTCAAAGAACCCAGCATTTCACAAGCGAACAAAGCACATTGCATTGAAACACTTTTTCATACGATAAAAGGTTTCAGATGGTTTCTATCAACATTCCAAATTTCATCTGAAAATCAACTCGCAGATATGATGACTAAGCCGTTACCAAAGCCTCGTTTACAATACCTACAGTATGTCAAGAAAGTCTTTTGACATTGCCAAATATTTCAAATTCCAGGAATAATTGAAGTAAAAATCGAGTTGTTAATTCGGTTTGAGAAAAATAAAATATGTATACTTTGCAAAATACATAATAAAATATTTTTTAAAATTAAATTATATTTAATTTTGGAACAAAACATAATTTTTATCCTATTGTCAAAACACTTTCTTGACATACTGTATGTAATCGGTTGAATATTAATTAATTAAACAAGGGAAAGTGTTGAAATATGTGTTTAATGAATTAATACTTGTTATATTTGAGCTTGTCCTCAACAACTATTTTATATTTTTATGTTAGCCTGATATCAATGCAGGCTGGTTCAATGTCCAAATCATTTAAACTAGAAGTTATTACAATATTTATTCGAGCTTATTGGACAGGAAGATTAAGGGAATTGACATCATTAAGTTACTGAAAAGAAAATGCCAGATACCCATCTCGCAAGCCTGACTATACATATATGTTTCAGTGTTGGCCACTACACATTTCCATAGTCTTTAGCGAGATCTGGCCGGGTGAGATGATTCAATTTGGTTCTTTTATGTTAATTTCTTATGAAATTTACATACGAGAATTATTTTTCCCAAATTTAACCATTTTTCACCCGCACTGTGCATCATCTTTTCGTATAACTTTACAATCCCTTAATCTTATTTTTAGATTTCGATTTGTTACTACACTAATGTACCAACAAATCGAAATCTATTTTTAAAGACATTGCTGAATTCACCTGATTGGCGAACGATCACACAATGTCTTGGTTTGTTTTCAATTGTGAGTAGTGTTTTTTCCCCAAACTTTCTCCGTTCACGGAAAAACGGGATTTTTTATACCCTCCACCATATGGGGGTATATTAACTTTGTCATTCCGTTTGTAACACATTGAAATATTGCTCTAAGACCCCATAAAGTATATATATTCTGGGTCGATCTAAGCATGTCCGTCCGTCCGTCTGTTGAAATCACGCTAACTTCCGAACGAAACAAGCCATCGACTTCAAACTTGGCACAAGTAGTTGTTATTAATGTAGGTCGGATGGTATTGCAAATGAGCCATATCGGTCCACTTTTACGTATAGCCCCCATATAAACGGACCCAAAAATTTGGCTTGCGAGGCCTCTAAGAGAAGCAAATTTCATCCGATCCGGCTGAAATTTGGTACATGGTGTTAGTATATGGTCTCTAACAACCATGCAAAAATTGGTCCACATCGGTCCATAATTATATATAGCCCCCATATAAACCGACCCCAGATTTGGCTTGCGGAGCCTCAAAAAGAAGCAAATTTCATCCGATCCGGCTGGAATTTGGTACATTGTGTTAGTATACGGTCTCTAACAACCATGCAAAAATTGGTCGACATCGGTCCATATTTATATATAGCCCCCATATAAACCGATCCCCCGATTTGGCTTGCGAGGCCTCTAAGAGAAGCCAATTTCATCAGATCCGCCTGAAATTTGGTACATAATGTTGGTATATGGTCTCTAACAACCATGCAAAATTTAGTCCACATCGGTCCATAATTATATATAGCAAAATTCATCCGATCCGGTTCAAATTTGGAACTTGGTGTTAGTATATGACCGGTAACAACCCTACCAAAATTGGTCCATATCGGTCTATAGTTATATATAGCAGATCTCCAATCACACAAAAATTGGTCCATATCGGTCATAATCATGATTGTCACTCGAGCCAAAAATAATCTACCAAAATTTTATTTCTATAGAAAATTTTGTCAAAATTTTATTTCTATAGAAAAATTTGTTAAAATTTTATTTCTATAGAAAATTTTGTCAAAATTTTATTTCTATAGAAAATTTTGTCAAACTTTAATTTCTATAGAAAATTTAATAAAAATTTTATTTCTATAGAAAATTTTGTTAAAATTTTATTTCTAAAGAAAAGTTTGTTAAAATTTTATTTCTGTAGAAAATTTTGTCAAAATTTTATGTCTAAAAAAAATGTTGTCAAACTGAATTATATACGTATTTGATTGATCTTTTTGATTTAATATAATCACGTATGGACTTACATACAATTTAGAAGATGGTGTTAGGAGGTTTTAAGATATCTTGCCATCGGCAAGCGCTACCACAACTTAAGTAATTCAATTGTGGATGGTAGTGTTTAGAAGAATTTTCTACGCAATCCATGGTGGAGGGTACATAAGCTTCGGCCTGGCCGAACTTACGGCCGTACATACTTGTTTTTTTTGAATTACCTGGGAACCCACTCAAACAAAAACTTTTTTTGATGCCATATACATTTTAGATATCTGAAGAAATTGGAAATACTATAAGGCTAGGATTGTAATGTTTATATATAGAGATTAGTTTTCCTGGACTTTTTCCGTTCTCGGGAAATCAAGAACAAAAATATAGCACAATTCCGGGAACTCCTTGGATCCTGTACGCGGAAACCCCTATCTTTTGTTTTAACCTGCTACACCATCCAAACAATCATACCAAAGGACGGACGAATATTTTTTAATAAAAAGTGCCAGAAACGTTTGCAATGTTAGGACCCATTGTTTCTAAAGGCTTACTTACTTCACTGGTCCATTGAAATGTTGACTCATAGAAATTTAAGCAATTTAGGTTAGAATCTGGACTTAGACCCACACCAAAAACAATTTCGTAGTTAAACAAATTCTAAACTCAACTTATTTATAAAATAAATATTTGTTTTTAGTTAAATTTTATTATTTAATTTTTGAAATTTTCCACATCCAATGAAATTTTCCTTGTTTTAAGTATGTCTCAAACATTTTATTAACTAAATGTGGATATGAAGTTCAATGGCCGTACACACGATTTCCAAAAATCGTACGAAAATCAATTATGGTTTGGTTGAAATGGTCATAATTTGGCACCATTGATTTCTATTTTTACGTTTAGTTCATTTTTATACCCTCCACCATAGGATGGGAGGTATATTAATTTTGTCATTCCGTTTGTAACACATCGAAATGTTGCTCTAAGACCCCATAAAGTATATATATTCCGGGTCGTGGTGAAATTCTGAGTCGATCTGAGCATGTCCGTCCGTCTGTTTAAATCACGCTAACTTCCGAACGAAACAAGCTATCGACTTGAAATTTGGCACAAGTAGTGGTTATTGAAGTAGGTCGGATGGTATTGCAAATGGGTCATATCTGTCCACTTTTACGTATAGCCCCCATATAAACGGATCCCCAAATTTGGCTTGCGAATCCTCTAAGATAAGCAAAATTCATCTGATTCATTTGAAATTTGGTACATGGTGTTAATATATGGTCTCTAATGGTCATGCAAAAATTGGTCCACATCGGTCCATAATTATATATAGCCCACATATAAACCGATCGCCAGATTTGACCTCCGGAGCCTCTTGGAAGACCAAAATTCATTTGATTCAGTTGAAATTTGGTACGTAGTGTTAATATGTGGCCTCAAACTCCCATGCAAAAATTGCTCGAAATCGGTCCATAATTATATATAGCTTCCATATAAACCGATTCCCAGATTTGACCTCCGGAGCCTCTTAGAAGAGCAAAATTCATCCGATTCGGTTGAAATTTGGTATTTGAAGTTAGTATATGGTATCCAACAACAATGCAGGAATTGGTTCATATCAGTCCATAATTATATAGCCCCCATATAAACCGATCCCCAGATGTGACCAGATCCGATCTGGTTGAAATTTGGTACTTGTTGGTAGTATATGATATTTAACAACTATGGCAAAAGTGGTCCATATCAGTCCATAATCATATGTAGCCCCCATATAAACCGATCCCGAGATTTGGTTTTGAAACCTCTTGGAGGAGCAAATTTCATGCGAGTCAGTTGAAATTTGGTACATTGTGCAAGTATATGGCCGTTAACAACCATGCCTAACTAGGTCCATATCGGTCTATAGTTATATATAGCCATCAGATAAATCGATCCACAATCACACAAAAATTGGTTCATATCAAGTTCATAATTGTATATAGGCCCCATATAAGCGACCCCCATATTTCAATTCTGGCTCTCTACACACAAAAAATTATGACCAACATTTTTTCAATTAAACACTTAATTGAAATTGGAAACGGATTCAATTAATATGTTAATTGATTCAATTAATTATTTAATCAAATCCGAATAAAAACCAATTAAAAAATGATTGATATTTGTTACGTTTCCAATTAAAATATTAATTGATTCAATCAATTTGTTAATCAATTCGGAAATAATTTTCAATTACAAACGTGATTGACATTTTTTCCGTTTCCAATTACACATGTGATTGATCCAATCACCTTTGTGATTGAAATTGAATAATTTTGAGCAATGGAAAGAGCGAAAAGAGAACAAGAGAATGGGTATTTATTCAACAAGGTATGATGGAGAGATCAGTCTGTTGAAGTAACTCATAACGAACGGTTGGGATTTTGTTTTTCGCGTAAATTGAAAAACATGATTGGCGACATTCTGTCTGCTGCATTCAAAATGTGTGCATAAATATTTTGATCGCAACAACAAATCATAGCAAAGGGTTGAAATAAATAAAGTGTGCAACAACAAATGGCCACGTGGTAAAGGTGTGAAAAAAATATATGAGAGAACGCATTTGAAATTACCTGTGTTTGTGTTTTGTGGTATTGTAAAAATGGAAAACAATCTACGTTTATTGAAGGTAAGAAATTATGAAATGTGAATACCGTAAACGGCTTCAATGGAATATATATTTTTTTTTTATTTCTTTTAGTGACCAATTTTATTTCGTGAAATTGACCAATCAATCCCATCAACTCCACCATTTTATCAAATATATAAGAATATGTTTGCAATAAAAAAGTGGGTACCGTATTGATCTTTTAAAATTATAAATTTTTTTCACTCCTAGTTTTCTTAAAACCAAGAGCGGTATGGGTTTGTTGGAAGATTCACCTTGAAGTTGCGAAGTGGCGTTGGCATTAAATTGCATTTTTGTTTCACCTGCCTTTTTCAGTTTGAACCCAAGTAGAGAGCAGTATATCTGATATATAAACTAATGAGCTGAATTATGTAATGGTAAAAAATTTCTTTCTTTTGGATTTAAAAATATGAAAAATATCCGAAAATAATAAAAATATGTATTTTCCATTTATATTTTTAACTATTTCCAGAATTTGCAAAGTATCATCAATATAATATCAAATAGTACATTGCTTTCCCATTATTTTTTGTCTTTGATTGGTTCAAATTTTAATAGACGATTTCAATGTGCGGAAATTTTGGAAAGGAATTGTTACTAAAATTAAATTACCGAGCTCCTTAATACACCTTTTTATGCTAAAAGACTACAACTGCAAAAGAAGATTATAAATCTGCAACCTGGAACTAAGAATTGAACTTGATATTCTATGCAGGTAATATTTAACAAAATTAACTTTTAAGTGAACAAAATTAAATTCGAATTATTCTGTTTACTTTCAGAAAAACTAATTTAGCTTACAGTCTGCTGATTTATTGGAAATCTAGGCGCATCTACATATTAGAAGGAACATGCTAACATGGTTATTATTATAAGGAAGCTAATGATTTATATAATTTATTTTTTCACCCTATAGTTGTTATTGATAGTAATTGTATTTGTAAGTTATGTTAGAACAAAACACAAATGAAAAGAACAAAATTTATTTGTCTTTTGCATAATTAAAAAAATAATAAAATATTAAATATTATAAGAAACACATATTTTCTTTTATTTCAAATAAAACTAAATACGATTTTGGGGTCGCAATATATAATTTTTTTGATCGAAATTTTTAACCAATTTCAATTAATTATTTAATTGAATGAATCA
The DNA here is from genome assembly GCF_050003625.1 of Haematobia irritans. Taxonomy (NCBI): domain Eukaryota; kingdom Metazoa; phylum Arthropoda; class Insecta; order Diptera; family Muscidae; genus Haematobia; species Haematobia irritans. Next base: position 210,897,063 of record NC_134400.1, read on the forward strand.
AATAGTTGATTGATTTTTGTCGCGAAATTAATTAAAATTTTAATTGATTCAATTAAAACCGTGATTGAATTTTATGTTAAAAATCAATCACGTTTTTAATTGATTCAATCACACAATTAATTGATTCCGTGACAAAAGTCAATTAAATTTTTAATTGAAAATCGTGTTGGTTTTCAATCAAAATGGGTGATTGATACTATCATTTTCGTGATTGAAGACATTTCAATTAAAAAATGATTGAATCCGCGATTTTCGTGATTGAAATCAAAAAAAAATTTTTTGTGTGTACGTATTGTCTAATATAAACCACGTTTGGACTAACTCACAATTTAGAAAACTTCTTTCGTAGAAGTTTCTACGCAATCCATGGTGGAGGGTACATAAGATTCGGCCTAGCCGAACTTACGGCCGAATATACTTGTTTCTTCTGTGTGAGGGGTAATTCGTTGACTTGTAGTCAAAAAGTACACCGGTGCATTAAATTTTCCTGGTTTTAGCAACGCTTTGCGGAAATCTTAAAAAAGGGGAGTATAATTTGGTTCAATTTTCGCTCGGCGCAGTTTTGCTATAAAACAGTTTACGTTTTTTTTTCTGTGACTCCTCTCTAAACATTTAGACTAAAATATGACAATCGTTTTGATACTAATATTTTATATAAAATATTGTAAGGAAATTTTACCGGAAGGTCTTGCACATATTCCCTGCGCAAGAACTAGTGAATATATGGTAAAATCTCGGAAAATTTGTGTTTATTATAAGCGGAAGTTTATTATAACTGTGGTAATTTATAAAGATGTTCGACTGTATTTTTTTGTTTTTCAATAATTTTCCACGAACATCACATTTTTTTCACAAACGTAGGGTAAATAAAATTCTATAGCACCGTAATGCTAAATATTTATTGTCATTTCCTTTCGTGATAATATTATAGTATTTCTGTAAAAGTAAATAAACTTGGCAAATAAATAATGTACTTGTTAACACAAATTTGATCAATTGTAAGATTTATCGATAGAGCACAAGAACAAAACATAATACAATAAATGTCCTTAAAAGAAAATAGCAATCGCGGCGACGACGGTGCAAGATCAAGCGATTCTCTTTCATTTGTGAATTTAGTTATTTTGTTTTTTTTTTATATTTTTGGGGTGACACTAAATCATCTACGTAAAAGTTATTTTGCATTACATAATTTTTGTATTCAGCAATAGAATAATAATAAAAAATAATAATAATAACAGTTAATATCGTTTATGCATAATTATCATCACACTATGTCATTATCACTATTGTCACTAAAATTATTCAAATAAAATTTTCTCTTTGAATTTTTACCCTTGTTATAATCAATGGTGTATCTAGATCATTGCCACCGACCAGGCGTATACCCCAGGGAGTATTTTGACCATCACGTTTGAGTACCACCGCAAATTCATGCAGTTTAGGGCTCATGATCCTCCTTCACTTCACAATGGCAACAAATGAACCGACAACGACGAGAGTTTGTTGTGACTTCGAAAATTAATTTAAATTTTCTAATTTTCCGTTACAAAAACTTCGCACGACTTTCTCGTTCAATTGTCTTTCTTCTGTATTGTTTTTGTGTTTTTTTTGTGTTGTTGTTATAACTCCACACACTAGGCACGAGAGACAATTTTGTTTTTGTTGCAAGTAAAAAAAGAAAATTCTAGTTGTAATTTTTGTTACGTTTAATTAAATGAAAAAAACGTTTTGATCGTATTGAAAGCTGCCCAAGTACTAAAATTAAATACAAAAATCCGCATAAACAATTATTTTTGCTGAATCTTCTTCTTCTTTCACTTGTGATTTTTCTTTGCAATTTCTTTTTTTTTTTGTGTCTCATCTTCTTTTGCTCATTCAACAACATCAGCTGCTGCGGTTGCTGTTGCGGCAACGAGCATCTGTAGCATCGTATTTTGTATTACGGCTAAATGTAGTTTTTTTTGACGTTGTTCTTGTTGTTGTGTGCTGCTGTTATTATTACATACAGATGTATCAATTTATTTGTTCCTTTCTTATGGACATGCTTGGTTTCCTGCGTCTGCCTCACTTAGCCATTATTTGCATGCATGAGTGTACGTGTATGTGTGCGTGTGTGTTTTCATATGGATCATGCCAAAGCTAATAGTAATACCCGATTATATTTCATAGACGTATCTCAATGGGGGGCTATATGTGAAATTGTTTTTTTTTCCTAATGTCACTCACATTTGAAATTAGCTTAATTGATTTTATCGAGTAAAAATCGAAGAAATATTTTTTACGATATATTTAAAGATATGGATTTTAATAATGGATTTAACGGATGCGACACTATAACTTTATCTTTAATACACAGAAAAAAAATTTCGGTAGTTAAACTAACGCTAAATTTAACTTTTTTTTATTGTAAAAAAATTATTTGTTAGTAGTAAAATTTTATTACTTTTTGCGAAATTTTCCACATCCCAATGAAATTTTCGTTTTTTTAAGTATGTCTCAAATATTTTATGAACTAAACGTGAGTATAAAGTTCGATGACCGTACACATAAGTGCATTATGAACTAAAGCAAATGAAAATTTTCGTACGATTACCAAAAATAATAAGAATGAACTACTGTATGGGTTAAATGGTCATGATTTGGCGCCAATGATTTGCTTTTTAACTTTTATTTAAAATTTTCTTCTGTAATTTCGTGAACTGTAGTTAAAAAGTACAACAGGGCATTAAATTTTCCTGGTTTTAACAACGCTTTGGGGAAATCTCAAAATGTGTAGCGAAATTTAATTAAATTTTCGTACGAGTTAGTTTATTCTTCCTATAAAACAGTTTAGTTTTTTTTTCGGTGTAGGGATATCTGAGTGTTTGATGTTGGTCCATCAATATTGGCGCAAAATTTATTTTTTTTAAAAATGAAATTTCAGACTAAAGGTGGGTATTAAGTTCGAGTTTAGCCGCTAAAAACGTCATTTTTTCACGATTACTTTTCTTTAATAATCCATTTTAAGGAATACAAACTTTGTGAAAATTTGCTTTGGTCTTTTCCCCGTCAAGTTATAATAAAATTTGCAACAAATACGTATAATTTCATGCATTTTTATACCCTCCATCATAGGATGGGGGTATATTAACTTTGTCATTCCGTTTGTAACACATCGAAATATTGCTCTAAGACCCCATAAGTATATATATTCTGGGTCGTGGTGAAATTCTGAGTCGATCTAAGCATGTCCGTCCGTCCGTCCGTCCGTCTGTTGAAATCACGCTAACTTCCGAACGAAACAAGCTATCGACTTGAAACTTGGCACAAGTAGTTGTTATCGATGTAGGTCGGATGGTATTGAAAATGGGCCATATCGGTCCACTTTTACGTATAGCTCCCATATAAAGGGACCCTCAGATTTGGCTTGTGGAGCCTCTAAAAGAAGCATATTTCATCCGATCCGGCTGAAATTTGGTATATGGTGTTGGTATATGGTCTCTAACAACCATGCAAAAATTGGTCCACATCGGTCCATAATTATATATAGCCCCCATATAAACCGATCCCCAGATTTATCTTGCGGAGCCTAAAAGAGAAGCAAATTTCATCCGATCCGGCTGAAATTTGGTACATGGTGTTGGTATATGGTCGCTAACAACCGTGAAAAAATTGGTTCACATCGGTCCATAATTATATATAGCCCCCATATAAACCGATCCCCAGATTTGGCTTGCCGAGCCTCAAAGAGAAGAAAATTTCATCCGATCCGGCTGAAATTTGGTACATGATGTTGGTATATGGTCTCTAACAACCATGCAAAAATTGGTCCATATCGGTCCTTAATTATATATAGCCCCCATATAAACCGATCCCCAGATTTGGTTTGTGGAGCCTCTAAGAGAAGCATATTTCATCCGATCCGGCTGAAATTTGGTACATGGTGTTGGTACAGTATGTCAAGAAAGTCTTTTGACATTGCCAAATATTTCAAATTCTAGAAATAATTGAAATATTAAATATTTTATTAAATTTTTAATTCTGTGTACGTATGTATACTTTGCAAAATACATAATAAAATATTTTTTTAAAATTTCATTATATTTAATTTTGGAACAAAACATAATTTTTATCCCATTGTCAAAACACTTTCTTGACAAACTGTATATGGTCTCTAACAACCATGCAAAAATTGGTCCACATCGGTCCATAATTATATATAGCGCCCATATAAACCGATCCCCAGATTTGGGTTGCGGAGCCTCAAAGAGAAGCAAATTTCATCCGATCCGCCGGAAATTTGGTACATTATAGTGGTATATGGTCTCGAACAACCATGCAAAAATTGGTCCACATCGGTTCATAATTATATATAGCCCCCATATAAACCGATCCCCAGATTTGACTTGCGAAGTCTCCAAGAGAAGCAAATTTCATCCAATCCGGTTGTAATTTGGAACATGGTGTTAGTATATGATCTTTAACAACCGTGGCAGAATTGGTCCATATCGGTCCATAATTATATATAGCCCCCATATAAAACGTTCTCCAGATTTGACCTCCGGAGCCTCTTGGAGGAGCAAAATTCATCCGATCCGGTTCAAATTAGGAACGTGGTGTTAGTATATGGTCGCTAACAACCATACCAAAATTGGTCCAATCACACAAAAATTGGTTCATATCGGTTTATAATCATGGTTGCCACTAGAGCCAAAAATAATCTACCAAAATTTTATTTCTATAGAAAATTTTGTCAAAATTTTATTTCTATAGAAAATTTTGTTCAAATTTTATTCGGTTCATAATCATGGTTGCCACTCGAGCCAAAAATAATCTACCAATATTTTATTTCTATAGAATTTTTTTTTTTAATTTTATTTCTGTAGAAATTTTTGTCAAAATTTTCTTTCTATAAAAAATTTTGTCAAAATTTTCATTTCTATAGAAAATTTTGTGAAAATTTTATTTCTATAGAAAATTTTGTTAAAATTTTATTTCTACTTTTTCAAACTGAATTATATACGTATTGGATCGATCTTTTTTGATTTAATATATACCACGTATGGACTTACATACAATTTAGAAGATGGTGTTAGGAGGTTTTAAGATACCTTGCCATCGGCAAGCGTTACCGCAACATAAGTAATTCGATTGTGGATGGCAGTGTTTAGAAGAAGTTTCTACGCAATCCATGATGGAGGGTACATAAGCTTCGGCCTGGCCGAACTTACGGCCGTATATACTTGTTCTTACTGATTTAGTTTTCACTTTAGCGATTTTAGCGGCTAAACTCGAACTTAATACCCACCTTAACGAAGTATTTTATTGTTGTATTTAAAGTAACATATTTCACTCAGGCCAATCAAAGTAACCCAAAACATGCCTTAATTGGATTGGCCAGCCTGCTCTCGTGATCTTAATACAATGGAAAATATTTGAGGAATCATGGATGGATGACTCCCTCCTGGGTTCAATCTTAGATTCAACCAGACAACAAAAAGTTATGCCCTCTCAGTAATGGTGATGATATTTCTGAGTATTCCAAAGCTTATCTAATGGTGATTTCGATTGGTAAAAAATATGTTGCATATTTTACACCTTACCCCCATAAATCAAAAATTTTTGTTCAATTGGAAAATTTAGTGCACGTTCGATTGACGAGGTGTTACCCATCGCAAGAGCAAAAGTGCAACCCATTTTACACCGTAGTTGGTCTACGGTGCAGATGGTTACACTTTCAATCAGATGTTGAAGACGCTTTTATTCTTTGACCTAAATAATAGCATTGTTGCAAATATAAAAGAAAGTGCGTGACGCGTGTATTGTGGTTGCTTTTCAATTTCTTCAACACAACTGATTAATTTAGCAAGAAGAAGCCAATCAATTGTTTAGTGCCGCGACAACAAAATTCGATATTAAATATTTTCAATATAATAGCAAAAAGCAATTGCGTTTTTTTTTTTGCCAACACCATTGTAGATGCGCTATTGGAGAGTAGTTCTTCTGACGACGATGAAGAAGTTACAACATCATTGCTTGGACGAAATGACCAACGGCGAGCTAAAAACTTTGTTGGTGATGTACTCTGAAGTAGAAGTAAGATCATTAAAAATATATAAAAAAGTTTTAACAATTTCCCTTAGTTCAAGAAAAATTTGCGTGTTAGTCGAGATTCCAATAATAGTTGTTAATAATAATCGAAATATTTCCGCCAAATTTCTTTTGTTTTGATTTTATATCAATGTTGCACCTTGTTTGTTCGATTTCACACATAAAGGCCGGTATGCACCTCTAGCGAAATTTTCGGTAGCAAAAATTTATTTAAGTCTACAACAAAAAAACAGGGCTGTGTACACAAATTTTAAACCAGCTAATCGCTTTTAAAAATTGTTAATAAATATTCCTCAAATAAATTGTTTATTATTTACAGACCTTTTAAAACTTTTACGCACACAATGATTGTAATAAATTAAATGTTTGCTGCCAAAATATGCTTTTGACAACCTTGTTATTTTCATTAGAGGTGCGTACCAGCTTACGAAATTGAACGCTACCGAAAATTTCGTTATCATAAATAGCAACGCATTTATTATGGGAATGAAATTTCGCTAGAGGTGCATACCTGCCTTAAACGATGTTGTCATTGCAAGGGGTTTCGGCAACACTGTGGTAACACCATAAAATATTGTTCCATTAGTATGCAACACTTTTTTTCCCAAACGAAATCACCATAAGTCGTTTCACCGCAATGTCTATAGGCGTGTCCGGGCGGCGTTTCACATTACGAAAACAAAGTCCCTTGTCACGCATTGATAGCAGTGAAGTTTTTTCATTTGTGGTATCACAATGAACGATTAGTCCAAAAACAAATGAATACGATCCAAATTTCGGTCAGGCTGAATCTTATGTACATATAGTCTATGTTGGATAAAAATGCTGAATAATTACCAATATAAGCCTCTTAGTTGTTGATCGTTTTATATAGAGGAGTCTATAAATACTGAATTATGAACCGATATAAACCAATTTTTGCATGATTATTGGAGCCAAATTTCAACCGGATCAAATAAAATTTGTTCTTTTATGAGACTTCCGAAGTTAAATCTTAGTCGTGTGGGTTTATACGGGGTCTATATATAATTATTGACGGATATAGACATATTTTTGTACCGTTATTAAAGTGGTATACTAACATCACGTACCTAATTTCAAGCGAACCGAATGTAATTTGCTGCTCCAACAGGCTCTGTAGGTTATATATGGGGATCGGTTTATATGGGGGCTATATATAATTACGGACCACGATTTTTAGATGGCATATACTAACATAGCGTACCAAATTTCAACAGGATCGGATAAAATTTGCTCTTCTCAAAGCATCCGCAAGCCAAATCTGGTGGTCGTTTTATACGGGGGCTGTATGTATAAAGGTCCGATATGGCCCATTTGCAATACCATTCGATCTACATACCATAACAACCACTTGTACAAAGCTTCAAATGGATAGCTTGTTTCGTTGGGAAATTAACGTGATTTTAACAGACGGACGGATATCGCTAGATCGATCTCAGAATTTCAACCAGAATTTTTATGCTTTATGGGGTCTGAGATCAATATTACGATGCGTTACATATTCCGATGTGTTACGGAATGATAAAGTATGTATATCCCACCTCAGTAATGCTGGTGACATTTCTGAGGGTTTCAAAGCTTCTCTAAGTGGTTTCACTGGAATGTGGAACGCCGTTCGGACTCGGCTATAAAAAGGAGGTCCCCTGTCATTGAGCTTAACATGGAATCGGGCAGCACTCAGTGATAAGAGAGAAGTTCACCACTGTGGTATCACAATGGACTGAATAGTCTAAGTGAGCCTGATACATCGGGCTGCCACATAACCTAACCTATGCATACCCCTTATCCTATGGTGGAGGGTATAATAACGTTCTGCTACCAAACCTATCCTATGATGTTACGTGAAATGTATGATGGGAATAAGCGGTATGACAAGATTGACATTGCTCACAAAAATAAAATTTTGATCTTTGAGGTGATCATATTCCTTCTCTGCGTATACTTGCCTGAGTGTTCGAACTAGGCAATGGTCCTAAACATACTAGCAATGTGGTAAATGAAGCGTTGCAGGCAAGCCAGATTATTGTCATCCCAGCAAAAACAAGTATATACGGCCGTAAGTTCGGCCAGGCCGAATCTTATGTACCCTCCACCATGGATTGCGTAGAAACTTCTACTAAAGACTGTCATCCACAATCGAATTACTTGGGTTGCGGTAACACTTGCCGATGGCAAGGTATCTTAAAAAATCCTTAAAACCGTCTTCTAAATTTTATATTAGTCCATACGGAGGATATATTAAACAAAAAACAAGTATATAAAGCACTAAGTTCGGCCGGGCCGAATCTTAAATACGCACCACCATGAACCAAATATTAGGGTTTCCTTTGAAATTTCAGGAGGGCTTGAGGACTTGAGGACACTTCCCGAAGATAATTTTAAAGATTTCACCTATGAGGACTAATATCAGATTCTGGATTTATAAGAACTATTTTTGTTTGAGTTTTAGAGGAATCATTAACATCTCTTGTAAGTGTGCAAGAAAATTATAAAATTACGTCTTGATTTGAAATCTTAAATCTGTAAAAGTAAAATCTGGAAATTTTACATTGAGTTTCAAGCAATTTTCATGATCAGTGCGCCTTCTACACCCTCGAGAAGTGAAGTCGGTCTATATGGAGGCATTACCAAATGGACCGATAAAAATTTAATCCGATACACGTTTTTGTGAGCCTAAAATACCAGAATATTTACAAGGACTTAAATCGGGAGATCGTTCTTATGGCGGCTATACTAAAATATGGACAGATACTCACCGTTTTCGGCACACCTCTTTATGACCCGAAAATACCTCTAGATTTCCAATTTCAGGCAAATAGGATAAAATCTTCGGATTCTAGAAGCCCAAGAAGTAAAATCGGGAAATCGGTCTATATGGGGGCTATACCAAAATATGGACCGATACTCACCATTTTCGGCACACCTCTTTATGGTCCTAAAATACCTCTAGATTTCCAATTTCAGACAAATTGGATAAAAACTACGGTTTCTATAAGCCCAAGACCCCAAATCGAGAGGTCGTTTTATATGGGGACCATACCAAAACATTGACCGATACTCACAATTTTTGGTACACATATTTGTAGTCCCACAATACCTCTAGATTTCCAATTTCAGGTAAATTGAATAAAACCTGCGGTTTCTATAAGCCCAAGAAGTAAAACCGATCTCCCGGTCTACATGGGGGCTATACCAAAATATGGACCGATACTCACAATTTTTGGCACACGTATTTGCGGTCCTACAATACCTCTAGATTTCCAATTTCAGGTAAATTGAATAAAAACTGCGGTTTCTATAAGCCCAAGAAGTAAAATCGGGAGATCGGTCTATATGGGGGCTATACCAAAACATGGACCGATGCTCACCATTTTTGGCACACCTCTTTATGGTCATAAAATACCTCTAGATTTCAAATTTCAGGCAAATTGGATAAAAACTTCGATTTCTGTAAGCCCAAGACCCCAAATCGGGGGGTCGGGTTATATGGCGACTATATCAAAACCTGGACCGATATAGCCCATTTTCGAACTTGACCTGCCTGCAGACAAAAGACGAGTTTTGTGCAAAATTTCAGCACGATTGCTTCATTATTGAAGACTGTAGCGTGATTACAACAGACAGACGGACACACGGACATCGTTATATCGTCTTAGAATTTCTCCCTGATTAAGAACATATATATACTTTATGTAGTCGGAAATCTATATTTCGATGTGTTACAAACGGAATGACAAACTTATTATACCCCCGTCACCATTCTATGGTGGTGGGTATAAAAAAAAGCCGATTAAAGACGCATATATTTCAGTTCGACAACATTCTCTATAGAAATAAAATGTTGACAAAATTTTCTATAGAAATAAAATTTTGACAAAATTTGCTATAGAAATAAAATTTTGACAAAATTAGCTATAGAAATAAAATTTTGTGAAAATTTTCTATAGAAATAAAATGTTGGCAAAATTTGCTATAGAAATATAATGTTGACAAAATTTGCTATATAAATAAAATGTTGACAAAATTTGCTATAGAAATAAAATGTTGACAAAATTTGCTATAGAAATAAAATTTTGGCAAAATTTTCTATAGAAATAAAATGTTGACAAAATTTGCTATAGAAATAAAATGTTGACAAAATTTGCTAAAGAAATAAAATTTTGACAAAATTTGCTATAGAAATAAAATTTTGACAAAATTTGCTACAGAAATAAAATTCTGACAAAATTTTCTATAGAAATAAAATTTTGGGAAAATTTTCTATAGAAATAAAATTGTGGGAAAATTTTCTATAGAAATAAAATTTTGATAAAATTTTCTATAGAAATAAAATTTTAACAAAATTTTCTATAGTAATAAAATTTTGACAAAATTTTCTATAGTAATAAAATTTTGACAAAAATTTCTATAGAAATAAAATGTTGACAAAATTTTCTGTTGAAATAAAATTTTGATAAAATCTATAGAAATAAAATTTTGATTAAATTTTCTATAGAAATAAAATTTGGCCAAATTTTCTACAGAAATAAAATTTTGACAAAACTTTCTATAGAAATAAAATTTTGACAAAACTTTCTATAGTAATAAAATTTTGACAAAATTTTCTATAGAAATAAAATTTTGGTAGATTATTTTTGGCGATTTGGACCAATTTTTGCATGGCTATTAGCGGCCATATACTAGCGCAATGTACCAAATTTAAACCGCATCGGATGAATTTTGCTCCTCCAAGAGGTTTGCATGGTTATTAGATACCATATAAAGGGTGATTCTTTTGAGGTTAGGATTTTCATGCATTAGTATTTGACAGATCACGTGGGATTTCAGACATGGTGTCAAAGAGGAAGATGCTCAGTATGCTTTGACATTTCATCATGAATAGACTTACGATCTGCCACAACGTCGAATTTTCAGTGAATGGGCCCTAGAAAAGTTGGCAGAAAATCCGCTTTTTTATCGACAAATTTTGTTCAGCGATGAGGCTCATTTCTGGTTAAATGGCTACGTAAATAAGCAAAATTGCCGCATTTGGAGTGAAGAGCAACCAGAAGCCGTTCAAGAACTGCCCATGCATCCCGAAAAATGCACTGTTTGGTGTGGTTTGTACGCTGGTGGAATCATTGGACCGTATTTTTTCAAAGATGCTGTTGGACGCAACGTTACGGTGAATGGCGATCGCTATCGTTCGATGCTAACAAACTTTTTGTTGCCAAAAATGGAAGAACTGAACTTGGTTGACATGTGGTTTCAACAAGATGGCGCTACATGCCACACAGCTCGCGATTCTATGGCCATTTTGAGGGAAAACTTCGGAGAACAATTCATCTCAAGAAATGGACCGGTAAGTTGGCCACCAAGATCATGCGATTTGACGCCTTTAGACTATTTTTTGTGGGGCTACGTCAAGTCTAAAGTCTACAGAAATAAGCCAGCAACTATTCCAGCTTTGGAAGACAACATTTCCGAAGAAATTCGGGCTATTCCGGCCGAAATGCTCGAAAAAGTTGCCCAAAATTGGACTTTCCGAATGGACCACCTAAGACGCAGCCGCGGTCAACATTTAAATGAAATTATCTTCAAAAAGTAAATGTCATGGACCAATCTAACGTTTCAAATAAAGAACCGATGAGATTTTGCAAATTTTATGCGTTTTTTTTTTTTTTAAAAAGTTATCAAGCTCTTAACAAATCACCCTTTACTAACACCACGTACCAAATTTCAACCGGATCGGATTAAATTTGCTCTTCCAACGGGCTTCGGAGTTCAAATCTGGGGACCGGTTTATATGGGGTCTATATAATTATGGACCTATATGAACCAATTTTTGCATGGTTGTTAGAGACCATATACTAACATCACATACCAAATTTCAACCAGATCGGATGAATTTTGCTCCTCCAAGAGGCTCTGTAGGTCAAATCTAGAGAACGGTTTATATGGGGGGCTATATATATTTATGGACCGATATGGACCAATTTTTGTATGGTTGTTGTAAACCGTATACTTACACCACATACCAAATTTCAAGCGGATCGGATGAATTTTGCTCCTCCAAGAGGCTCTGCAAGCCAAATCTGGGGTCGGTTTATATGGGGGCTGTACGTAAAAGTGGTCCGATGTGGCCCATTTGCAATACCATCCGACCTACATCAATAACAACTACTTATGCCAAGTTTCAAGTCGATAGCTTGTTTCGTTCGGAAGGTAGCGTGATTTCAACAGACGGACGGACGGACATGCTCAAATCGACTCAGAATTTCACCACGACTCGGAATATATATACTTTATGGGGTCTTAGAGCAATATTTCGATGTGTTACAAACGGAATGACAAAGTTAATATACCCCCCATCCTATGGTGGAGGGTATAAAAAGCGTCTCCAAAAAAGTAGTGAAAATGTTCTTTTTGGATCTGGAAGTGGTGCAAAATTGACGCAAAAGCGATGAATTTAACATGGGCTTGTCATATGACGGATGTCTACCATTTCAACAGCCGTTGCAATGAATTTGCATCAATTCATAAGGTGTGATGTGGATTCAGTGTTTTGAATGTTAATTAAGAAATTTTTTGATATTTTGACAAATAAATAATTTCCAAAATTTTTTATGATTTTTAATGCATTCTAAAGCTTGTCTGGAACGTTTGATAACAAACATTTTAAAAAATTCGCAATTTTTCTGGAATGGATTCAGATTTTTTTTTTTTGACAAAATTTAAATAATTTGTACCATTTTAGTTTATTCCTAATCTGTTTTTAAGCTATTTGAAACAAAACAAGTTAAAATTTCCCTTTAACGGCCGGTTTCATGTTGCTCCGTTAGGCTTTAGCTGCCAGTTAACAGAAAGTAAATTGCAAATATCTTCTCTCCGGTTAATTTTAACTGAAAAATGTTCTTCAGTTAAGTTCCTAACTGGCCTATTGAATATAAAGACAAGATGACAGCTTCGTCTACAATACAGTTTAAAAGTTGGTTAGTTAACGGAACACTAACGGAGCTTTATGAAAATGGGGGTAAAACTATAAGAAAGGGAGATATAAAAAATCGACTCAAATTAATTTCTTATGCACTTAAAGAACATCTTTGGGAAGACATTTTTGGAAGTGCTGTAAAAGTTGTACCTTTAGAAGAACTTCCAAATTTTTTTTTCATCAAAAGCAAAAGTTGAAAATTTACTTTTTCAAAGAAGACGCTTGTAAAACTCGTTTAGCCAAAAGTCGACCTTTTTAATTTTTTTTTCGAATTTTCGATGTTCATTACAATCCCTAATGTCCACTTTGCATACAGAACTATTTATAAGAAACTGGAATAGTGACTACAAATCCTCCCTTCGCATTTTGCCATAAGCCATCTCTGTTTATTTCTGCCCTTGCTCTTTTTTGCTTATACCTACATATGTATGTGTAATTATTTCATTATTTTATGCTCATTAAATCTCTTTCCGATTTTATTGCTCGGTGTTGTTGTATTATGGTTTTACTCAAATTGCCTATGTTCCACTCAGATGTTGGCGTTAAAGGAACCAAGTCTAAAAACCAAAATACATAAATTTTGGTATTTAATATTTTTCGAAAAAAAAATTGCGGTTTTTTAGAAAAAAAACATGTTTTTGTTGAGTTCTTTACAACAATCCAAACAATGTATCAATCACCATATCCCATGGTAGCATTCATTGAAGCATCTATCCCATGAACTATTTCACAAAAGAAATGTGACGAATTATAAAAATATCTCAAGGCGCCTGATGTTAGACACTGACCACCAGCAGCACCCTCATTATGCGAAAATAGATACTAATAATGTGTACGTTGTTAGGTGATGGTCGCGGATGCTGTTCTTGAGGATGATGGTAAATTGTAGGTAGATTGAAAACAATTTTCCGCATTGTTAAAAAGTATTACCTTAGTTAAAAATAATGCGAATTAGTGGTTTGACCATTGGCTAGGAATACCTGTCGATTACCTCCTCTACCTTATCTCTATTTCATTTTAATGATCAACGTAATTAATTGACTTTCACTATTCATTGGCAAGCAGAACACAGATCTCTTCATTATCAACATCATCATCGCCAATCCCATAGTGATCAACATCAACAATGGTGTTATTGTTGATGCTGATAATATAAACTTTTATTTATAATCTGATGAATATTTTGTTATTTTTCTTTCGTTTACGCCTGGCATGTAAAAAGAAAAAAATATTTTCGACATTATTTGCGATTAAATTTAAATGGAATATTTTTAGATTAACTTAATGCAATGAAGACAATGTCAATTGGACATCTATTGAACAAGTGTTTTCAATGTAATTTTAAATTGTAAAAAAAAAAAAATATACAAATATACAATGACATGTCATGGAATATTAATGGCTGGAAACATGACAATTTAAAGTCTTTTTTTTCTTTCTTTAAGCCAAAATCTTACCATGAATTTTCTTTTTTCATTAATTGACTTGCCATGCGAAATTTGTTTTATATGAGAAGACATTTATGGCCAGTTCAGTGTACACTCCCAGGAACATCACAAGAAATTCGATGTGAATTTTCCCTCTTCCCTATCAACCAATTGGATGTGAATTTTCCCTACAGCATGGAAGAGGAAAAATGCATGGGTGATTTTTATTGAATAAATTAATAAAGTAGAACAAGTGAAATTAAGGCGTTTCGTTATTCTTGTATTTTTATTTGGTTTTAAAATAATTAGCTGATAAAATTTCAAAAAAAAGCATGGTGACTCAATTGCACCAAATCCAAGGACTAGTCTTTTCAGTTTGCATCACTCTGTGGACCAGGGTAGTATATCTTTGTCATAAAAAGAAGGAAACGAAATAGACCCATACTCAGTCCCATGCCCTGTTCAAAAATAACATCTTCCTCATGAAACAGGTTTGGGATGATCATATTCCCTCTCCGCGCGTTTGCACTCTGTTCAGTGGGCTGAAGCAATTCCGACGAGATTTAAGTGCTTTAAGTCTTTCTTCTAGGGACAGATTCCAAAGTAAGTTAACGCGATTTCAAAACGATATAAAATGGTCTGCGCCCGGCGTTAGAGTCTCCCTTATGGACAAAATCCAAAGTGGACTAACGCAAATATAAACGTGTTTATTTGGTTCCCTTTCAATAATGGTATGATCACACAAATATTTGTCCAAAATGAGTGTCAATTTTTTTCCAAAATCACTTTTGAAATATGTAAATACTGTTTTTGGAAAATACTCTTATCGTGATGTAATAACAGGTTGGCTGATAAGTCCGCGGTCTAACAAAGAAAAACACATTTTTTTTTGTTAAAATTCGTTTGATTATTCAACATAGTTCCCTTCAAGAGCGATACAACGATTATAACGACCTTCCAATTTGTTGATACCATTTTGGTAGTACTCCTTCGGATATGCCTCAAAATAGGCCTCAGTTTCGGCGATCACTTCTTCATTGCAGCCAAATTTTTTCCCTGCGAGCATCCTTTTGAGGTCTGAGAACAAGAAAAAGTCGCTGGGGGCCAGATCTGGAGAATATGGTGGGTGGGGAAGCAATTCGAAGCCCAATTCATGAATTTTTGCCATCGTTCTCAATGACTTGTGGCACGGTGCGTTGTCTTGGTGGAACAACACTTTTTTCTTCTTCATATGGGGCCATTTTGCCGCGATTTCGACCTTCAAACGTTCCAATAACGCCATATAATAGTCACTGTTGATGGTTTTTCCCTTCTCAAGATAATCGATAACAATTATTCCATGCGCATCCCAAAAAACAGAGGCCATTACTTTGCCAGCGGACTTTTGAGTCTTTCCACGCTTCGGAGACGGTTCACCGGTCGCTGTCCACTCAGCCGACTCAGGAGTGTAGTGATGTAGCCATGTTTTATCCATTGTCACATATCGACGGAAAAACTCGGGTGTATTACGAGTTAACAGCTGCAAACACCGCTCAGAATCATCAACACGTTGTTGTTTTTGGTCAAATGTGAGCTCGCGCAACACCCATTTTGCACAGAGCTTCCGCATATCCAAATATTGATGAATGATCTTTAAGGCCTCTGCTATCTCGATCAACTTCATTTTACGGTCATTCAAAATCATTATGTGGATTTTTTTGATGTTTTCGTCGTTAACCACCTCTCTCGGGCGTCCACTGCGTTCACCGTCCTCCGTGCTCATTTCACCATGCTTGAATTTTGCATACCAATTATTGTTGATTTCCCTGGGGCAGAGCCCGGAAACTCATTATCAAGCCAAGTTTTTGCCTCCACCGTATTTTTTCCCTTCAGAAAACAGTATTTTATCAAAACACGAAATTCCTTTTTTCCATTTTTTCACAATAACAAAAGTTGCTTCACAAAAGACGCTCCATCCCACAAACTAATTGACTTACAGACGTCAAATTTTGGTACTATATGAAACTAATATGTATTTAATACTAGCGACGCCGTCTATGTGTCAGACCGGGGACTTATCAGCCAACCTGTTATATCCAATATGACGACGATTTTTTTTTGATTTCTGTAAAATATTTGACCAGTATGACCATACCAAAATTTTATAGTAATAGATTTTTATACCCACCACCATAGAATGGTGACGGGGGTATAATAAGTTTGTCATTCCGTTTGTAACACATCGAAATATCGATTTCCGACTATATAAAGTATATATATTCTTGATCAGGGAGAAATTCTAAGACGATATAACGATGTCCGTCTGTCTGTCTGTCTGTCTGTTGTAATCACGCTACAGTCTTCAATAATGAAGCAATCGTGCTGAAATTTTGCACAAACTCGTCTTTTGTCTGCAGGCAGGTCAAGTTCGAAGATGGGCTATATCGGTCCAGGTTTTGATATAGTCCCCATATTAACCGACCTCCCGATTTGGGGTCTTGAGCTTATAGAAATCGTAGTTTTTATCCAATTTGCCTGAAATTTGAAATCTAGAGGTATTTTATGACCATAAAGAGGTGTGCCAAAAATGGTGAGTCCATGTTTTGGTATAGCCCCATATAGACCGATCTCCCGATTTTACTTCTTGGGCTTATAGAACCCGCAGTTTTTATTCAATTTACCTGAAATTGGAAATCTAGAGGTATTGTAGGACCACAAATACGTGTGCCAAAAATGGTGAGTATCGGTCCATATTTGGTATAGCCCCCATATAGACCGATTTCCCGATTTTACTTCTTGGGCTTATAGAAACCGCAGTTTTTATTCAATTTACCTGAAATTGGAAATCTAGAGGTATTGTAGGACCACAAATACGTGTGCCAAAAATGGTGAGTATCGGTCCATGTTTTGGTATGGTCCCGATTTGGGGTCTTGGGCTTATAGAAACCGTAGTTTTTATCCAATTTGTCTGAAATTGGAAATCTAGAGGTATTTTAGGACCATAAAGAGGTGTGCCGAAAATGGTGAGTATCGGTCCATATTTTGGTATAGCCCCCATATAGACCGATTTCCCGATTTTACTTCTTGGGCTTCTAGAATCCGATGTTTTGATCCTAATTGCCTGAAATTGGAAATCTAGAGGTATTTTCAGGTCATAAAGAGGTGTGCCGAAAACAATGAGTATCGGTCCATATTTTAGTATAGCCCCCATAAGAACGATCTTCCGATTTAACTCCTTGGGTTTCTAGAAACCATAGTTTTTATCTGATTTGCCTGAAATTGTAAATATTCTGGTATTTTAGGCTCACAAAAACGTGTATCGGATTAGGTTTTTATCGGTCCATTTGGTAATGCATCCATATAGACCGACTTCACTTCTTGAGGGTGTAGAAGGTTCACTGATCATGGAAAATGCTTGAAACTCAATGTAAAATTTCCAGATTTTACTTCTACAGATTTAAGATTTCAAATCAAGACGTTATTTTATAATTTTCTTGCACACTTACAAGAGATTTTAATGATTCCTCTAAAACTCAAACAAAAATGGTTCTTATAAATCCAGAATCTGATATTAGTCCTCATAGGTGAAATCTTTAAATTTATCTTCGGGAAGTGTCCTCAAGACCTCCTGAAATTTCAAAGGAAACCCTAATATTTGGTTCATGGTGGTGCGTACTTAAGATTCGGCCCGGCCGAACTTAGTGCTGTATATACTTGTTTTATTAGAAAATTTGGTAAAAATTTTATTTCTATAAGAAAAAATTGTCAAATTTTATTTCTATAGCAAATTTTCTCAAAATTTTTTTTTCTTACTGATGCTCACTGCTATAAAAAATGTATTCGAAATTTTATTACTATAAACATTTTTTTTTTTCTATATAAAATTTAGTCAAAATTTTATTTCTATAGAAAATTTAGTCAAAATTTTATTTCTATAGAAAATTTAGTCAAAATTTTATTTCTATAGAAAATTTTGCAAAATTTTGTTTGCTACACATTTTTTTAAATTGTATTTCTATTGATAATTTTTGCAAACTTTTATTTCTATAAAAAATTTTGCCAAATTTAATTTCTATAAAAATTTTATTCAAAATTTTATTTCTATATCCCTTTCCGACCGTGTACGAACAATTGTGCGGGTAACTTTAAGTCTCTATAATTTCTTTAATATATGACGTACTGCGATAAGAGCGGCAAAAAAATAATTGTGTATGCTCTCTCTTTGTCTAAGAATGTGAAGAACCGTTATAAATATTTGCTTTTCATATTAATTTTGTAGTTTCAGCAGTGTACTTTGCGCATTTGTAAAAATGAGTGGAAGATGTAAGTTTGCAAATATATTAAAATTATTTAAATTGTGGAATATTTCATCAAATAACTGTTTTCAATAAGAAAACATTTTAAATATTGTATGCAAACAGTAACTTCTACAGAAAATTGTGCCAAAATTTGATTTTTATAGAAAATGTAGTCAAAATTTTGTTTCAGTAGAAAATTTTGCAAAATTTTAATGCTATAGAAAATGTAGTCAAAATTTTATTTACTAGACAAAAATTTTACCAAAATTGTATGCTCACTGATACTCACTGCTAAGTCGAAAACTTGTAGAAATGACTCAAATTTTTCAATGAATGAATCATAAATGCATTTTTGCGAAATTGTCTAAACAATTATAAATATTTCCCAAATATTGCTCGAGATTTTGTAGAAGTCTGATTTGAGATTTTATCAAAATGTAGATCTAAATACAAAGTTGTGCAGAGTATATTATAATCGGCCCGCCAGACTTTAGACTTTCCTTGCATTTTTATTTCTTTTGTTAAAATTGTGTTACGTCCCATAACGTTAGATTTAAATTTTAAGTACATAGATTTTGTAGAAGTATATACAATTTTGTCTAAATCGATTCAGATTCAAATTCATGCATATGGGAATATAAACCTTAATATAGCTCGCAACAGATTTAAAGGATTTGAGATAGTATCAATAATTTTGGTCCACAAATACATATATTGTTGGTATCTTCTCATAACATATTATGATGGGTATTTATATCATTATTTTATTTATTAAACATTGCCCTAAATTTGAAATATAGAGTTCTATTGCCATCTAATGTGAAATTAAGACCTTTTTTTGCACACATAAATAAATACGATACTTTATATAGATCCACTTACGGTACCCCCACAATAGAACTACAATATAGTGGTATTAAAATGAGATTTAGTTATATTACCCGGAGTCGACTCCGGAGTCGGAGTCGAGTTGATGAAAAATGCTGGAGTTGGAGTCGGAGTCGATCATAATTGGCTCGACTCCACAGCCCTGCTGTTTACACACTGATAACAAACTTTTATCGCAGAAAAAAGTACTGTTTAATAGCATGGAACTTTTATGTTCCAACGGATATTACATTTAATCCCTAATCATCCCTATCATTAAGAAATTACTAATCTAGAATTTTTTTAAGTCTAGGATAAACCTAATTCCTAAGAAGCTAATAAAACTATTTCTCTAAACTTGAATATTCCTAATATTGGTTTTAATTTCTAGAAAATATCTATATTTTTACACTTACCTTTCTAGTCCCACGATGTCAGCGAGGTCCTAGCAATCGATTTTTAGAATTAGTCCTTGTAGGCTTCCTGTGCGTTAGTAAGTTAAAATCTTGTTTTCTAGATTAAATGTATAGCTAGATTAAGCAAATTTAGATTCTTTGAAAATATTATTAATATATTTTTGAAAAAATTTTAAAGATATTATTAAAATTTAAGTATAGCTTTTGTATATGTAATGACAATAAAAAAGCCACCCACCACAGGTGATATGTAGTGAAATCGAATAGTTGTGAAATGAGCTTGGAAATAGCTATGAGTACAAAAAGCATTTTATTAACACACAATAAAAAAGCATATTTGGATAAAATATTTTGCGGCATTTAAAAAAGACATAAGAAGCCAAACATACGTTTGAAGAACACTTTCATCCAATTATTACTACCATTATGAAATTATGATTGAAGACTACTGTTTTCCATAATTAACAAAAATTAATTTTAATGTGTCCAATTGATTTCTGTGATTGGGTTTGTATTGATTAAACACCCAGCAAAAAAAATTGGAAGTTCTTCCAAAAGCACAACTTTAAAAGCACTTCGAGAAGATGTACTCCCAATGATGTTCTTTATTTTAACTATACAGGAAGTTATTTTCATTAAATTTTTTATAACATGCTTTTTTCATATTTTTAATGGGTAATTTAAACTTTTTTTGTTTCAAATTGGTTAAAAACAGTTTAAGAATTCATAAAATGGTACAAATTACTTAAATTTTGTAAAAAAAAATGCTAAATCCAATCTGAGAAAATTGTGAATTTTTGAAAAAATTTGAGGTCAAACGTTTCAGACAAGCGTTATAATCCATTAAAAATTATAAAAAATATAAAAATTATATATTTGACAGAATATCACAGAATTTTTTAATTTACATCCAAAATATTCAATTCGGATCACATCTAAAGAAGTGATCCAAATTCAGTGCACCGGCTGTTGAAATGGAGGGCTTCCGTCCTATGACAAGCCCATGTTAAATTCATCGCTTTTGCTTCAATTTTGCACCACTTCCGAATCCAAAAAGAACATTTTCATTACTGTTTTGGCGACGCTGTTTTTGCTGGGCATTAATTTAATCAACTAATTTTTTCATTGAATATTTATGTACCCACCACCATAGAATGGTCTTTATAATGGTATTTTTCCGATCCAAGTGAAATTGAATATCTAGAGGTTTTAAATCCATTAATTAATAGGTGTGCCGAAGATGGTGTTTAACAGTCCATATTTTGGTATGGGTGCTATGGTCAAAATTTGGTCAATATAAACTTGACGTATTTCTTTCAATTTTGCATTTAAAAAACCTGAACACCCCTCATTTTGAAGGCGTGTGTGTAGAATGTTGCTCCTATTTTGATTTTGGAATTCACTCTTCAGTTGTCAAAATGCCGTCCAAGCAAGAAGAGCAGCGTATCAAAATTTTGCTCGCGCATCGCGAAAATCCGAGCTACTCGCACGCAAAGCTGGCAAAATCGCTAAAAGTTTCCAAATCAGCCTTTACAAATGCAATTAAAGTGTTTGGGGAACGTTTGTCGACAGCCAGGAAGTCTGGATCGGGGGGAAATCGAAAACCGGAAGCCGCTGAGAGGACAAAGAGAGTTGCCGGTAGTTTCAAGCGAAACCCTAACCTCTCTCTCCGAGATGCCGCAAATAAGCTGGTTGTATCGTCTACAACCGTGCATCGAGCCAAAAAACGAGCCGGACTATCGACTTACAAGAAGGTAGTGACTCCAAATCGCGATGATAAACAAAATACGACGGCCAAAGCGAGATCCCGGAGGCTGTACACGACGATGCTGACGAAGTTTGACTGCGTGGTAATGGACGACGAA
Organism: Haematobia irritans; assembly: GCF_050003625.1. Classification (NCBI taxonomy): domain Eukaryota; kingdom Metazoa; phylum Arthropoda; class Insecta; order Diptera; family Muscidae; genus Haematobia; species Haematobia irritans. The sequence continues at coordinate 210,918,999 of NC_134400.1, forward strand.
ACCTACGTCAAAGCCGACTATTAGCAGCTTCCGGGACAGGAGTTTTATACGGCAAAAGGAAGGGGAAAGGTAGCAGATATTTTCAAGCACATAAAACTGTCAAAGTTCGCAAAGAAATATCTGGTTTGGCAAGCCATCTGTACCTGTGGCTTGAAAATCAGCATTTTCATAGCTTCCCGGACTGTCAACCAAGAAATTTACGTGAAAGAGTGTTTGAATAAACGTCTGCTGCCTTTCCTGAAGAAACACGGTTGTTCCGTACTGTTTTGGCCGGATTTGGCATCTTGCCATTACGGTAAAAAGGCCATGGAGTGGTACGCCGCCAACAACGTGTAGGTGGTTCCCAAGGACAAGAACCCTCCCAACACGCCAGAGCTCCGCCCAATTGAGAAATACTGGACTATTGTCAAGCGGAACCTAAAGAAGACCAAAAAAACTGCTAAGGACGAGCAGCAGTTCAAGGCAAACTGGCTTTCTGCGGCGAAGAAGGTGGACAAGGTGGCTGTACAAAATCTGATGGCAGGTGTCAAGCGTGAGGCCCGGCAATTCGGATTTGGAAAAGCGAAAGCCTAACTGAATATTTTTCCAGAATTTTATACTAATTGAACTTGAAAAAGAAATTTAATTTGATTTTTTAAATAAACGATTTCACCGATTTACACGCGTTTTCCCTTGACCAAATTTTGACCGTATCACCCTTTACATGGAAACTTTAAATTTAACTTCAGGAAGCGTACCATTTGATCCGACCGATCTGCTTGGGAGAGTATCTGTCATCAAATCTATCTGAAATTCTATATATTTCCAAGTGGGCATTTGTGTGTCATTGTCCAAAAATCAATGAAGTCGTTTTGTCCTTGTTTACATGAAAGAAAATTTTGTTGGGCAAAGGCTGTAATAATTTTGGAAAATTCTCAAATAAAAAATAATAAAATCGTCTAGATATTTGTTGACTTTTTGTATCTTAACTACAAAGCAAAAAAGCGTTCAAAACTAGGAGATGAATTTGAATTTGGAAATTTAAGTTTTCATTCTTCTTTGGCTCGGAATCAATACCAAAACCATTAGCGTAAAGGCAAAATCTTTGGAACCGGACAATTTTTTTTCAGTGTAGGACGAGTTTTCAAAGGAAACAATTATATTTGATCTATGATAGAAGGTACTTAAAATTCGACACCGTAATATTTTGTTTTGAAAAGTTATTTGCGAAAAAGTGTTTGATGGGTGCAATGGTTAGTATGCCCGCCTGGTCGTCGGCTCAACTTCTATTTCGACCAAACACCAAAATGTTTTTCAGCGGTGAATTATCCCCTCTCAGTAATGCCTGTGACATTTCTGAGAGTTTCACTGTAAGGGGTAACGTCGTTCGGACACGGCTATAAAAAGTAGATCTCTTGTCATTGAGCTAAACATAGAATCGGGCAGCACTCAGTGATAAGAGAGAAGTTCACGATTGTGGTATCACAATAGACTGAATAGTCTAAATGGGCCTGAATATCGGGCTGTCAATATACGTAACCTAACCTATTTATTTGATCGCATGTATTTTCATCTTCTTTGACAACGAGCCAATGTGAAGGAAATAACGATGTTGGTTTTGAGTATTAGCTTTTAGTGCGTACGATGTTTACAACAATTTAATTTATTTTTGAAATTACATTGCATATTAAAGCATTGAGGACGGTACTTGCTTCATATACTGTAGCAATTTTTGACTAAACGATATTTTACAAATCGACATTAGCAAACGTCTTTAAAGCGAAGAAGTAGAAACCCAGAATTTGTATTGCTAAACAACCGATAATGTTTTCATTTTATTTACATAATATCTGAAGCTGGCTATCTCAATTGCTCGAACATTTTTCAATAATTTATTATCGTCAGGTATTTTACTAATCACGATAATGTGTTAAGAAATAGATGTATCTATATACGATACGATTATTTTAATTTATTTTTAATTTATGCAATTTATTAAGAACACTCTGGTCATACATAGTGCATTGTTCCTATTATTCGTATTAAATAGCGTCAGTAGTAAATGTTCATTACATTATTATTTAAATTATTTTCGGTAATGAAACATGCTAGTTAAAACTTTTAAACATACCTTGGAGACAATACTCGTATTATAAATAGTGTAGGATTCAAACTAGCAACATTAACCGTAAAGACTGATCTGTTAAGCGCTTTTATAATTCTAGAAGACTTACCACACATCATTAATATTTCTATGTTAGCGATGTGTTATTGCAATGCTCTGTAAAGTTTATGACAATAGCTGGGATATATCCAAAACCGTGTACGTGTTGCTATTGATTGTCTACAGTTCGCATACATTAATGTTAGTGACAGTCTATGCTAAAATCATAGACAAATAAATATAAAGACGTCCCAGCAAAAAAGTAATGAAAATATTCTTTTTGAATCCGGAAGTGGTGCAAAATTGACGTAGAAACGATGAATTTAACATAGGTTTGTCAACAGCCGTTGCACTGAATTTGCATCACTTCTTTAGATGTGATCCGAATTCAATGTTTTGGATGTAAATTAAAAAATTCTGTGATATTTTGTCAAATAAATAATTTTATATTTTTTTATAATTTTTAATGGATACTAACGCTTGTCGGAAACATTTGACCCAAATATTTTCAAAAATCCACAATTTTTTCAGATTGGATTTAGTATTTTTTTCAACAAAATTTAAATAATTTGTACCACTTTATGAATTCTTACTCTGTTTGTAACCTATTTGAAACAAAAAAAATTAACATTACCCATTAAACGTATGAAAAAAACAAGTTATAAAAAATTGAATTAAAATAACTTCCTGGGTAGTTTAAATAAAGAACATCATTGGGAGTGCAACTTCTGGAAATGCTTTTAAAGTTGTGCTTTTGGAAGAACTTCCAATTTTTTTTGCTGGGGTGTCGAGTTAATTAAAAGCAGCGTTGCCGCAATTAATTTTTATTTTGGATCATTTTTTTTCCAAAATTGGACCAAAATTCGTACCAGCAGACCATTTTTCCAAATTAAATTAATATCATTTAAAAGTTAAAATTTTTCCAAAATTTTACTTTGATAGAAAATTTTGTCAAATTTTTATCTCTAATCAAAATTATTATTTCTATAGAAAAATTTGTCACAATTTAATTTCTATAGAAAATTGTGTCAAAATTTTATTTCTATAGAAAATTGTGTCAAAATTTTATTTCTATAGAAAATTTTGTCAAAATTTTATTTCTATAGAAAATTTTGTCAAAATTTTATTTCTATAGAAAATTTTGTCACAATTTTATTTTTATAGAAAATTTTTTCAAAATTTTATTTCCATAGAAAATTTTGTCAAAATTGTATTTCTATACAAAATTTTGTCATAATTTTATTTCTATTAAAAATTCTGTGTACATTTTATTTCTATAGAAAATTTTGTCACAATTTTACTTCTACAGAAAATATCGTCAACATTTTATTTCTATAGAAAATTTTGTCAAAATTTTATTTCTATAGAAAATTTAGCCAAAATTTTATTTCTATAGAAAATTTTGTCAACATTTTATTTCTATAAAAAATTTAGCCAAAATATTATTTCTATAGAAAATTTGTCAAACTTTTATTTCTATAGAAAGATATCGCAAAACTTTAATTCTATATAAAAATTTGCATAATTTTGTATCTATACAAAAATTTTTATTTCTGTACAAAATTTTATTTCTATAGAAAATATTGTTAAAATTTTATTTCTATAGAAATTTTTTTTTTAAAACATTTCTACAGAAAATTTTGATAAAATTACCGACTTGACGACGAAAATGGACCCAAATCAACTAAATTCCATTTGGTTCATCGGACCAAATTTAAAAATTAATAATTTTTTGGGCCGATTTTAGTCCGATCGGACCAAAATGGCAACCCTGATTAAAAGTGATGTTGTTCGTAAACAATGTAGATACCATGGCTGAATAAGGAGGTTGAATCACGATAACAAAAACAAAAATTTCAATATGTTGTTTACAATTTTAAGAAGTCAAAATCAGCTGATAAAATAATCGTATGGCATTGGTAAAAGTGGCAATTATTTATTCTTTCAATTGTCCTGAAAAAATAATTCAAATCCAGAGAAAATAAAGGTTCAAATTTAATTGCGTCGCCTATGAGTGATTGTGAAGTGGATAATTCATCCGAGGAACGCCGATATGAGACAAATAAGACTATAATACCCACCAAAGTTAAGAATTGAAGTCAGTCAAATGGCTCTTCGACAGCTATTAACAAAAACAGTTCATGATGCAGTTTAAAAACTGATGTGCGTGGCATTTTGGGTCTGGAATATGTTATCAAGATACTCATGTTATGTTATCAAGAAGTCATCTTCGAATAATTCTCCAGCTATGAATGTGTGATTTTGTTTGAGATGCATTTGCTATGCAGTGTTATTTGGAGAGCTGCAATCACCATAAACATATGATTTTGACATCTTAAAATTTTGTCGAAATAAAAAAATTGTAATCATATGGGCCCATGATTTAACCTTCTTGTTCAGCCATGGTAGATATTTTCTGTTTTGTATGTGAAATAAAGGGTGATTCTTTTGAGGTTAGGATTTTCATGCATTAGTATTTGACAGATCACGTGGGATTTCAGACATGGTGTCAAAGAGAAAGATGCTCAGTATGCTTTGACATTTCATCATGAATAGACGAACGATCTGCCACAACGTCGAATTTTCAGTGTATGGGCCCTAGAAAAGTTGGCAGAAAATCCGCTTTTTTATCGACAAATTTTGTTCAGCGATGAGGCTCATTTCTGGTTGAATGGCTACGTAAATAAGCAAAATTGCCGCATTTGGAGTGAAGAGCAACCAGAAGCCGTTCAAGAACTGCCCATGCATCCCGAAAAATGCACTGTTTGGTGTGGTTTGTACGCTGGTGGAATCATTGGACCGTATTTTTTCAAAGATGCTGTTGGACGCAACGTTACGGTGTATGGCGATCGCTATCGTTCGATGCTAACAAACTTTTTGTTGCCAAAAATGGAAGAACTGAACTTGGTTGACATGTGGTTTCAACAAGATGGCGCTACATGCCACACAGCTCGCGATTCTATGGCCATTTTGAGGGAAAACTTCGGAGAACAATTCATCTCAAGAAATGGACCGGTAAGTTGGCCACCAAGATCATGCGATTTGACGCCTTTAGACTATTTTTTGTGGGGCTACGTCAAGTCTAAAGTCTACAGAAATAAGCCAACAACTATTCCAGCTTTGGAAGACAACATTTCCGAAGAAATTCGGGCTATTCCGGCCGAAATGCTCGAAAAAGTTGCCCAAAATTGGACTTTCCGAATGGACCACCTAAGACGCAGCCGCGGTCAACATTTAAATGAAATTATCTTCAAAAAGTAAATGTCATGGACCAATCTAACGTTTCAAATAAAGAACCGATGAGATTTTGCAAATTTTATGCGTTTTTTTTTTTTTTAAAAAGTTATCAAGCTCTTAACAAATCACCCTTTATATACTTTTGTTTTGTGTTTACCCAAAAAATATGTTTAATTTTAATATTATTTATATTGCCGATTTTTAGAAGATTTTTAAAATGCAATTGCCGATTATGGCGATTTTTATCGAAAAAAGTGACGATTTTTCTTGAAATTTTATTGGCAGCCCTGCTCTCAATTGTGAATGCAATTTTCTCAATTTCTCTTTGGAGAACAAGACTTACATGTAACAAGTTCTGAATTATTTTTCTTTGGTAATAAGGAGGAAGTCAAAGAAGACAATAAAATAGACCTATCTTCGATTGAAGATACAAACAACAGTGCTGTTAATTTTAATTGAGACTTCTACTTATTTGTTGGTCTATACAATCAAAAAAAAACGTGAACCCAATTTCCTTTATTCTAGTAAGTTTTTGCGTACGTTAGTTAAATGAACTAAAACACGGGAAAAAATTATATACAAAAGAAGCATAAAGATTAAGTAAATCTTTCGTACTGCTCACAAAATAGTTCATTATTTCTTTAAATTTGTAAATGTTACTTTAATTATGTCTTTACTGGCACTAAAGACATTCTTGCAATTTTGAACTCCAATTTTTTCCTGCAAGCTACAAAGTTTTTTTAACAAGTAAAAAAATTAATTAGGTCCAACAAATTTGTCGAAAAACGTTTATTATTTTTATGATATCGGCATGATGTCGACGTTTGTAATACTGTTTAGTTAAAATTTTTCTAAAAATAATTAAATTTTCTAAAATTAACCAAAATTATTCTTCCTGGTGGGTTCACTGTTTTTTCAGTGTACTCAAACTATGTGAACATTACCAAACGTTATTTACTTCCTTATTTCAGGTTTATATGTTTTAACTTAAGTTAATTAAGTTATCTTAATTAAGATCCACCGAACCGAATTAATAACGAAAATCTTGATTTTATCTGTTTATCAATTTTCTTTCGTTTAATATGTTAATATTATTGTGCGATTTAGTGTATTAATACACAAGATTAACCTCATGTGTCTGAGTGAATAATATATTTGATTGGGGAAATCCATTTTTCTAGTAAACTATGTATATGTATTTATTGTATATTAGGGGAGAGTATAAATTATAAAAAAAAACATGTCTCAAGAGCATAATTTCATTTATGATCGGGAAACATGTAACATGTTTGTCGCAACCATGTTATTTTGTCGGAAATTATGTATATGATTTTGGCAAGTATGGTCATGTTTGGCGGGAAAATAATATTTTTGCGACAAAAATGTTCCAGGATCTCCTTTCCTAAGATTATGCCCTTGTTTGAGGTGATCATATTCTTTCCCTGTGTTTAGGTCCTGTACGTCCCATCTCAACTCCATATAGTTTTTGCACGAGGTGTCATTGTCATCTTCAGTGATGAGGCATTGTCATCTTCAGTGATGAGGCACCTCAGTGGATTCGTCAATAAACAGAATTGCCGCATTTGGGCGAATGATAATCCAAGAGTGATTGTCGAAAAACCAATGCACCCACAAAAAGAGTGACTGTTTGGTGCGGTTTATGGGCTGGCGGCATCATCGGGCCATATTTTTTCCAAAATGAGGCCGGTCAGGCAATTACTGTGAATGGTGTTCACTATCGTGAGATGATAACGAACTTTTTATGGCCCGAATTGGAAGATATGGATGTGGACGATATGTGGTTTCAGCAGGACGGCGCCACTTGCCACACAGCTAACGAAACAATGGCTCTTTTGCGCAACAAATTCAATGGCCGTGTTATCTCACGTAATGGCGATGCCAATTGGCCACCAAGATCATGTGATTTGACACCGTTGGACTTTTTTCTTTGGGGTTATTTGAAAGAAAAGGTGTACGTCGATAAGCCAGGAACAATTCAAGAGCTAAAGGATGAGATAATTCGGCACATTAACGGCATAGAACCTCTATTATGCCTCAGCGTCATCGAAAATTTGGACCATCGGATGAAGGTGTGCCACCGAGGTCGCGGCACCCATTTGGCCGATATTTTCTTCCATACATAATTGAGTAATACCAATATATCATAATAAAATAAAATGACAATAATTTCCTAAATAGTTTGTGTTTTATTCAAAATCAACATAGGCCCTTGAAATTTTAACCACCCTTTACAAGGAAGTTCCATGCCTCTTGTATTACTTCAAAACAAAGCAGCTTGGCAAATTATAATATCATTAGTAAAAAAAAGCATTGTTTAGATAGATCGAATTCGCCACTGGGTCGAATAGGAAAGTCTATTTATTGGTGACTGGAAACCTTTATTGTTCCTCTTGAGCTTGCAAGAAATTATAAACACAAATAAACAATTAATTAACTAAGCAATAATTTTTCAAATTTATTTCCATTATTTTCTTAAATGGCGTACTTTCTACAGGCAGAAAAAGAAGATGCCGACCTTAAACATGTTTCAAGAGAAAAATGTTTGGATGGAAACATGAAACAATTTGGCTGCAAAAATGTTATTATTTCGCTAAAATACTTGTCGAAATAACATGGGTCAAAAATAATATTTTGCTCTTGAAACATGTTTGAGGTGAGCAATCTTAAAAAAAAACAATATTTTCTTAAAGAACATAACATTTTAAGATGGTACTATGATCGAGTTTTCCTCCAGATTAAACGTGTAAAACTATATATGACGACAATTTTATTATTAGGCATCGAATCTTGTCAAAATTTGGATTGAAATGTTTTAAAGCACAATTTCACACAAATGATTCCATATGCCACCATAAAAAAAAACATCACTCCCCCTATTACACATTTTGATTAGAAGAGTAGTATGCTAAAATAGAATATAACTATATTTTCTCTAAAATGTTTGTTAAAAAATATCTCTTTCGCTCTCTCTCTCTCTCTCTCACGCAATATACACCTACGTATGATTCAGCATTAAAGTTAATGTGATTTTTGTGTACTGGCTACTTAACAATTTTTGTTTTATTTCTTTTTGTATTCTTAAAAAATATCTCTCTGTATGTCGTTGTTGTTGTATCAAATCTAATGTTCAATCTATTATCTGACAAATGTTTGCTAAAAGAGAATGTCAACTGTCCTAGATATTGATATATGTATAAGCAAATGTTTACATTTCGGCAACAACAAATCGATTTGTTTACATTACAGTTGTTCTCTGACAAACGAGGAGAACAACTGTTACACACTCACACATAGCGTGTCATAATCATTCACAGTGTCCAGTATGAATGAAAATTCTATGAACCATTCATTATACAATGACCAAAATGCATATCCTTAAGTAAAAGCAATAGGTGCATTGATTACGAACACAAACAATTTAATCATCACTTACTTTTAAGGGACTACTCTGAGATGGTAAAGGAGGACTAGAATAAGTGCATCCGGTATCTGTCGTCTCGTATCCGTTAGTATTGGTATGATAGTCATATTCATCAACGGTATCCCTGAAATGTACACGTTTCTTGGATTTTTCATAACTTCTATGTTTTTTTAGCAAACTCTTTGTACAAGTACCGGTTGCAAACGCACTTGGGCCCATGCCCGTGACCGGTTTGGCAATAGGATGATAATTATGATGATATTGACTTGTGCTGTTTGTGCCCATGCCCACACCCATGTTTGTGCCGGTGCCCCTGACCGTCGTCACCGGTAGTTTTGTATAACGATATTCACTAACAGGCTCCCTATGATGCACTTGATGCGGCATAGTCAATTTAGGCTGATGCTGTTGATGATAATGGCTATCATTGATATAGTCAGGCACTTTCCAAAAGGGTGGACGCGGCATTAGATTCGTTTGACTCATTTTTCTTTTTTTGTATCAAGGTTTCTTATTCGGTCTTTTTCTTTCTAGTCGTTTTTTGCTTTCCGCAAAGAACGCGAAACTCACGAAATTTCTTCACCCACAAACGGATGGTCGTCGGTTGAAGAATCACGCGCGGGGCACTAATACGATTTGGATGGGGCCAAGAAAGCCACACGTTGTTTTTCCGTTCGCTAGTTTTTCTCAATTGAAAGGCTTTTCATAAAACATAAGATTTTTGTTTATAATATTTTTCAAACAAAAGTAAACGGCGCTCTTGTTTTCGCCACCACAACCATACTACAACACATACGTAAGCTGATACAGTATACGGACATTATATTGTATTGGAAATAATTATTTCCAGTAATATTTAGGTTAAAAAACAACTAGAATAACCCCCCTTTTCATGAAGCTCAGTTAGTTCAACGTTAGCTAACGAAATTTTAAACCGGTCTATAGACATATCTGACTACCAGGTATACGGGTATGAAATAAGCGTTTTTTCACGTATCACCCATTTTCCACACTTGTTGGATATTTCACATAGCTTTTAAACGGCCAGAAATTGTTTGTTGTGCAACATTTGACATTGCTGCCATTTGCTTTTGACTCAAAGTGTCATCTCCATCCAATTCGGCGTCTTCAATCTTTTTTGGTGGTCTTCCACCAAAGGGCGAGATATTTGTATCTTGACTTGACTTCATACCGGTATACCTGGTACAACTTCAAACCAAAATATAAAAATAAAATAAGCCAAATAGACAAATTTTTATTAGGTCGGGCGTCAAGCTCCCTCCGCGGAGGCAACAATTTTAGTTGGACGTCGCCCACAAAACATCATCGTATCATATTTCGATCTCTCCTATGAATATTTTGATCTTGATAGAGATAACCATAAGTTACGCGAAAACTAAATAACTTTGGCACATTAGATGTGTAATGTGAACTAAGAAATTTAATATAGATGTTCCCTAATGTTTACACCAAATTCTGTTCCAATATTTTGAGATCGCAAATGTACACAAAAAGAGATAATAAATATTTATTTCACTTCATTTGGACTTTTTTCTATGGTCAAGAGAAATTTTGGATTTTATACCGTTCTTGTTCAATTCATTTTTTTCATATGAATTGGCGAGGTTGTGGAAAATGCTAAATTAATGATCTTTCAAAGAAAATCTCATAAATCTCTGTTTCACAGACAATGCAATAAAATGATATTTTATTCTTTGCCAAAACTATGGTATTATATTAAAAAGTATTTTAAACTAAGCAACCGAAGATTGTGTGGATTTAGTACCAGATTACGTCATGTCGTTTTTTGGAACCTTTTTTTGATATTCGTTTTTTTGGAACCTTTTTTTGGTATGCGTTTTTTGGAACCGTTTTCTTTTTGGTATGCGTTTTTGGTACACCCTCAAAAAAAATCGCCTCTCTAACATATGTTCCAAACATAGTTTGCAGGAAGCATATATATTATTGGATACTGCCGAAACATTAATATGTTTGTTTAATGTGAACATATTATATGTTTGGAAGCATTTTGAGCCCAAAAATATAATATGCTTAGAAGAATTTTCCCCAAAGAAGATTGTGCTCATTCCCTAACATAATTTTCACTTCCACGAAATTTTTTAGTTCTTGGCACCTTTTTCTGTAATACAAATAATGTTGAAGAAATTATTCAATTTTATAATTTTTTAAATTTTACCTTTCGCCTGGACGGAGAATCGAACCGAGGACCATACATTTTGTAAGCCAACACACTACCACTGAGCTACGTAGCTGTTATAGTCACCAGTAGACAATTATCGTTATAAGTTACATTTATATAGCATAGTTTGCAGCGCCCACGAGCCCATGCAAACATAACATTATTTAACAGAAACACACATGTGTTGGCAACGTGGAGCAGTGGTTAGCATGTCTGCCGTACATGCAAAGGGTCGTGGGTTCAATCCCTGCTCCGACCAAACACCAATTGTTTTTTTTTTAATTTACACATTACTATTTACACTATATTAAATTTTTATAATGAAACTTCGAAATGTGGGTTATTACAAATTTAAGTCAGAAACAGTGATTGATATAAACAAAATGGACTGACCTTTTGGATAAAATATTATTTTTTATTGCAAAAATAACAATTTTGTAATAAAAAACTGTTTTTGGTATAAAAGTTTGAAATTTTGGAAGGAATAACCATTGTTAGCATGCCCGCCTTGCATACACAAGGTCGTGGGTTCGATTCCTGCTACGACCGAACACCAAAAAGTTTTTCAGCGGTGGATTATCCCACCTCAGTAATGCTGGTGACATTTCTGAGAGTTTCAAAGCTTCTCTAAGTGGTTTCACTGGAATGTGGAACGCCGTTCGGACTCGGCTATAAAAAGGAGGTCCCTTGTCATTGAGCTTAACATGGAATCGGGCAGCACTCAGTGATAAGAGAGAAGTTCACCACTGTGGTATCACAATGGACTGAATAGTCTAAGTGAGCCTGATACATCGGGCTGCCACATAACCTAACCTAACCTTGGAAGGAATTCAAAAACTCTAACAAGAGAAGAACGAGTCGAGTATAAACATACATAAATAATTTTATAATATACACATAAATTTATTTAGGCGTGAACAGTTTTTTAATAGCAATTAACACCATTTTAAATTCATTTAAAACTTATCATGTTTTGTACTTAATTTATTTTTAACTTTAAGGCCGGTATTAAGTTGGCATTATCGCTCTAAAATGACCCTTTGACCCTGTTTTGCCTTTTACTTTTCTTTAATAATTCATTCTAAAGAAAATAAACTTTTTCAAATGTTTTAGCTGCAAAACTCGAACTTAATGCCCGCTTTTATATTTGAAGGTGTCCGTCAACTCCTCTTGGACTACTTATTAATAAAGAGGAACTAAACTTTGTTCTTATACATTTTACTTTTTATTTTTTCACTATTTCCTCCTTTTTTCATTTTACGGTCCCAACTCTAAAAAGAGTATAATGCCCTTTCGTTATTTTTATGAATATCTCTTTGTAATTTGTGTATATTTTCCACCGTTTTTTTATACCCTTCACCACTACTGTGGTACAGGGTATAATAAGTTTGTGCATTTGTATGTAACGCCAAGAAGGAAAAGTCTGAGACCCATCGTTTAGTATACCGATCGTCTTAGAATTAAATTCTGAGTCGATTTAGCGATGTCCGTCTGTCTGTCTGTCTGTCTGTCCGTCAGTCTGTCTGTCTGTTGATGTATTTTTGTGTGCAAAGTACAGCTCGCAGTTTTAGTCCGATTGTCCTAAAATTTGGTATAGGGTCGTGTTTCGGCTCAAAGACGATCCCTATTGATTTTGGAAAAAAATCGGTTCAGATTTAGATATAGCTGCCATATATATTTTTCACCGATCTGGTCATAATTGGCGTGTATATCAACCGATCTTCCTCAAATTCCGTACATCCGAATATTTTATGAGTCTCGAAAAACTTGAAAAATATCAGCCAAATCGGTTCAGATTTAGATATAGCTCCCATATATAGCTTTCGGCCGATTTACACTCATTTGCCCACAGAGGCCAAGTTTTTGCTCCGATTTAGTTGAGATTTTGCACAGGGAGTAGAATTAGCATTGTAGCTATGCGTGCCAAATTTGGTTGAAATCGGTTCAGATTTAGATATAGCTCCCATATATAGCTTTCGCCCGATTTACACTCATATGACCGTAGAGGCCAATTTTTAACTCCGATTTAGTTGAAATTTTGCAAAGGGAGTATAATTAGCATTGTAGCTATGCGTGCCAAATTTGGTTGAAATCGGTTCAGATTTAGATATATCTCCCATATATAGCTTTCGCCCGATTTACACTCATATGACCGTAGAGGCCAATTTTTAACTCCGATTTAGTTGAAATTTTACACAGGGAGTAGAATTAACATTGTAGCTATGCGTGCCAAATTTGGTTGAAATCGGTTCAGATTTAGATATAGCTCCCATATATATGTTTTTCTGATTTCGACAAAAATGGTCAAAATACCAACATTTTCCTTGTAAAATCGCCACTGCTTAGTCGAAAAGTTGTAAAAATGACTCTAATTTTCCTAAACTTCTAATGCATATATATCGAGCGATAAATCATAAATAAACTTTTGCGAAGTTTTCTTAAAATTGCTCCAGATTTAAATGTTTCCCATATTTTTTTACTAACATTGTGTTCCACCCTAGTGCATTAGCCGACTTAAATTTTGAGCCTATAGATTTTGTAGAAGTCTATCAAATTCTGTCCAGATCGAGTGATATTTAAATGTATGTATTTGGGACAAACCTTTATATATAGCCCCAACACATTTGACGGATGTGATATGGTATCGAAAATTTAGATCTACAAAGTGGTGCAGGGTATAATATAGTCGGCCCCGCCCGACTTTAGACTTTCCTTACTGGTTTTTTTTTAATTTCCTTTGCCTGAATATTTTGACTTACTCCTCGTACGTTCCGGTTTCTTTTAACGAACCAAGAAAAATAGTGTACCCATAACGCCAAAATGATAAACAAAACACATGTCCACACATACGTAAAATGCTGCTTTCAAGACGAAAACACATGGTTTTTTTTCAAATGTCTATTCTGAATCTCTATTCTCTTTATTCCGAATACTCATTCTAATATTCAAATTAAATAATATTTAGACTTAAGCATATAAAATTTTTGGCCTTATCATAAAGCAGTTTCCGAAACAACATATAAGCGGTTTCACAGAAATTGCTCTCTTTTGATTTTCTCGCTGTGTTAATTTGATATCTATCGTCAACCCTCCCGGTTTCTATCTCTATTTGTCGCTCTCTGAATAAAATATCACAACATATATATGTTTACTCGAAATTTGTAAAATTATATATGTTTACATTCACACATATAATTTTTATGAGACATGTATGCCCCAAACATAATATATTCTAACATATTAACATATGTGTTCCAAACATTTAATGTTAGTTTGGGAACATTACATGTTTGCACTTAAATATATTGTGTTTAAAAATTGTGCCCGAAACACATTTTGTTTATATCGAAACATATGAAAAACATATTTTTCTAACAGTGTATGGAAGAGTGATACTCAATCTAACCAATCATACGAAAAATTAACTGAATTGGGTTGTAAGCACGGTTGCCACTCGACCCAAAAATAATCTACCAAAATTTGAAGAAAATTTTCCAAAAAAAAACTAACAAATAAACAAATCTTATTTTACAGATTTTGATTAAATTTTATTTTCATAGAAAATTTGGTCAACATTTTATTTTAATAGAAAATGTTGTAAAAATTTTATTCCTATAAAAAATATTGTCAAATTTTTTTTCCAAATTTTATTCTATAGAAAATTTTGTCAAAGTTTTATTTCTGCAGAAAATTTTGTCAAAATTTTATTTCTATAGAAAATTTTTTCTAAATTTTATTTCTATGAAAGTTTAGTCAAAATTTTATTTCTATAGAACATTTGTGAAGGAGAGGTATATTTTGCAAAATCTACCAAAACATCAAGAATTCTACCAATCTACCAGACCGCAGCAGTTGGCACTCAAATCAACAATTTGACCAGGGCTGTAGAGTCGGAGCCGGAGTCGGAGTCTGAAGATTTTACTGGAGTCGGAGCCGGAGTTTGAAGATTTTACTGGAGTCGGGGCCGGACTCGTAGAAATTTTGCTCGACTCCGACTCCGGCGAAACAAACTGAAAACACTTCCTATCTTAGTAACTAAAGAACTATTTCGACAAATTAAATTCCATTAGGATTTTTAATCGAACAGCAAAAAACGAAGTAATGGATTTCAGGCCATTCAAAGTGTATTTATATGGGTGAAATTTCACGGTGATATAAAAAATAGGTTTTACTAGCATATGGGCCGAATAGATCAATTGTATTGTCCATTTTTAGCATATTAAAATATCGATTTTTGACCATATATGTACTCTTGATAAAGGTAAAATTTTAAGACAATATAGCAGTAGAACCTAATGTTCTAAATTTTTTTGGCAGGCATGTCGAGTTCGAAGATAGGCCATACAGGACAAATTTGTGATATAGCACCTACATATAAACCCATCTTCCGATTTGTTTTAAGAAGTTTTTCCCATTTTGCAAAATTTTGTTTCTGTAGAAAATTTTGTCAAAATTTTATTTCTGCAGAAAATTTTATTTCAGCGAAAATTTTGTCAAAATGTTATTTCTATAAAATTTTTTTTCAAAATTTTATTTCTGTAGAAAATTTTGTCAAAATTTTATTTCTAAGAAAATTTTGTCAAAATATTTCCATTGAAAATGTCAAAAATTTCTATAGAAAATTTTTGAAAAATTTTATTTTTATAGAAAATTTTGTCACAAAGAAGTACCTCTTTGCAAAATCTACCAAATGAATGTCGTAGAAATTGTGCTCTACTCCGACTCCGGCGAAACAAACTGAAAACACTT
The DNA here is from genome assembly GCF_050003625.1 of Haematobia irritans. Lineage (NCBI taxonomy): Eukaryota > Metazoa > Arthropoda > Insecta > Diptera > Muscidae > Haematobia > Haematobia irritans. The sequence continues at coordinate 210,934,770 of NC_134400.1, forward strand.
CCTATCTTAGTAACTAAAGAACTATTTCGACAAATTAGATTCCATTAGGGTTTTTAATCGAACAGCAAAAAACCAAGTGATGGATTTCAGGCCATTCAAAGTGTATTTATATGGGTGAAATGTCACGGTGATATAAAAAGTAGGTTTTACTAGAATATGGGCCGAATAGATCAATTGTATTGCCCATTTTTAGCATATTAAAATATCTATTTTTGACCATATATGTACTCTTGATAAAGGTACAATTTTAAGACAATATAGCAGTAGAACCTAACGTTCTAACTTTTTTGGCAGGCAAGTCGAGTTCGAAGATAGGCCATACAGGACAAATTTGTGATATAGCACCTACATATAAACCCATCTTCCGATTTGTTTTAAGAAGTTTTTCCCATTTTGCAAAATTTTCTTTCTGTAGAAAATGTTGTCAAAATTTTATTTCTGCAGAAAATTTTATTTCAGCGAAAATTTTGTCAAAATGTTATTTCTATAAATTTTTTTTCAAAATTTTATTTCTGTAGAAAATTTTGTCAAAATTTTATTTCTAAGAAAATTTTGTCAAAATATTATTTCCATTGAAAATGTCAAAAATTTCTATAGAAAATTTTTGAAAAATTTTATTTTTATAGAAAATTTTGTCACAAAGAAGTACCTCTTTTCAAAATCTACCAAATGAATGTGGTATATACAATATTCCTCTCAAAAATGTTAAGATCCTGTAATAAAAACTAAAATATCCTAATTTGAGAATATGTATATTTCTTCAATGTCCGCTTTTTATAACTTTTAGAGTTGAGTTGATGTGTGAGAAACGTTCACATTTAGGCCAGAATAACTTCCCAGCAAAAAAATTTGGAAGTTCTTCCAAAGTCACAACTTTAAAAACACTTCCAGAAGATGCACTCCCAATGATGTTCTTTATTTTAACTACCCAGGAAGTTTTTTTATTCCATTTTTTATAACTTGGGGTTTTCATACTTTTAATGGGTAATTTTAACTGTTTTTGTTTCAAATAGGTTAAAAACAGAGTAAGAATTCATAAAATGGTACAAATCATTTAAATTTTGTCGGAAAAAATGCTAAATCCAGTCTGAAAAATTTGCGAAGTTTTGAAAATATTTGATGCCAAACGTCCCACACAAGCGTAAGAATGCATTAAAACTCATACAAAATTTTTAAAAATTATTTATTTGTGCAATATCACAAAATTTATTAATTCACATCTAAAACATTGAATTCGGATCACACCTAAAGAAGTGATGCAAATTCAGTGCAACGGCTGTTGACATGGAGGACTTCCGTCCTATGGCAAGCCCATGTTAAATTCATCGCTTATGCGTCAATTTTGCACCACTTCCGGATCCAAAAAGAACATTTTCATTACTTTTTTTGGCGACGCTTTTTTTTTGCTGGGTTTATATAGAGTAATTGTGATGAAAAAGTTCCAAATGACTCGCGGTCGTGCCACGGTGCTTTTGGCAGTCGAAATGTCAACTTTATCAACCCTGGCCTCTAATGTCCATAACTGATAGACCATTTATAAATCGATGTGTCACGATTTTATTTCTACTTTTTTTGGCGACGCTTTTTTTTTTGCTGGGTTTATATAGAGTAATTGTGATGAAAAAGTTCCAAATGACTCGCGGTCGTGCCACGGTGCTTTTGGCAGTCGAAATGTCAACTTTATCAACCCTGGCCTCTAATGTCCATAACTGATAGACCATTTATAAATCGATGTGTCACGATTTTATTTCTGTAGAAACAATATTCGTAACTGTCCAGCTATTCCTGTCATCTGTTGTATGGTAGTGGTTATTTAAAATTCCGCCCGTCCTAATTTTGGGCAGTTTATGTTTGTTTTCTATATCCGACACATTACATTTTTTAAACATCTAAACTTTCTGTCTAATTAGCCCGACATTTTGATTTTTGTGTATTTTTCTTTTTTTTATATAGATTTATTTTTTATAAAATGACTATATAGATTAATTCCATTATTTTTTGAAATTTTTTGTTTTTATATAGTCTTGTGTCTTATTTTAATTTATTGGCCTGACATTAAAATGTAGAGTTCTTTACATCCCTAAAATGCTGAGATTTGTCGTCAAGTCGTATCAAAATTTAAAATTAGGGTTCTTTAAAATGAGATTTAGGTACACCACCTGGAGTCGACTCCGGAGTCGGAGTCGAGGCTAATAAGAAATTCTGGAGTCGGAGTCGAGGCTAATACGAAATGCTGGAGTCGGAGCCGGAGTCGAGCAAAATTGACTCGACTCCACTGCCCTGGATTTGATAGTGGCAAAGGAAAAGAGATATGTTTGTACGAATTTGTTTCGGCAAAGGGCGGCTATCATAAACATTTTTTCTGAAGGTTCAAGTGTGGTTCACTTTGGGCTAGTGAACTGCCTGAATTTATGCTGATAATTGGTTGATAGTTTTGCTGCAAGTAGAGGATGCTGATGAGGAATGTGGTAATTCCGAAACGTCCATCCAACCATTTTGCAGTCTATAGGGCTTTGCCCAAATAAATTTGAGAAACATTATTTTCCTCTGTTGGTTAAGCTACACTTGTAGTTTAGTCAATGCATGGTTTTGAGCTGAAATGAAAAACAACAAAATATTATTTCAATAGAAAATTTGTCAAAATATTATTTCTATAGAAAATTTTGTCAAAATTTTATTTCTATAGAAAATTTTGTCAACATTTTATTTCCATAGAAAATTTTGTCAACATTTTATTTCTATAGAAAATTTGTGAAGGAGAGGTATGTTTTGCAAAATCTATCAAAACATCAAGAATTCTATCAATCTAACGGACAGTAAAAATCTACCATATTTGGTAGAATTCTACCAACTGGGACAACCGCCCTCGAAATAGATATGTATGTATAATAATTTTGACAAAATAAGTGTCAAACATTTTCCAGGAGCATTTGCGAAGTAAATTGGATAAACAATGCTGTCGTGATGTTATATATCAAATATGAGCCAAAAATGTTCGCTGGTTCGTATGCGGTGACTAATTGTGTTTTGATTTCTGTCAAATATTTGCCTAGTATGACCGTACCATAGGAGTTTGTTCCAAAATAATTTGTAGCTAAAATCCTTCCATTACATGATAACAGGATACTGTAAACAACGAAATGAATTTATCCATCCGACTGCATATACATTTAAATATTCCGATGAAAATTTTTGTTTCTCTCGTTCTTTTTGCCTGTGCTTAATTGGTCCGTAGCATTTGTCAGATATATTCATAAAGTCCAATCCGTTTGTCTGGTTCTTGATCAGTTAATATTCACATTGTGTAGTTCGCAGAAATCAATCATTGAATTTCAATATTCCGTTTATATGGGCATTTTCTTTCTTCGTCAAGGGACATTGAACAAATGTAGCCAACTATATGTTCGAAGAGTTTAATATACAAAAACATATGCCTATTCTGATGTCGGCTGCCACACCACCGTTTTTTTTTTTCTTTTTTTGTACCAATTGGCTCTACCTAGTGGTCATTGTACCCTTCTCAATGGCAATGTGTAGCATACCATCAAAAATGAATGTATATAAATCTGTTGTATGAGGTCAAATGTAGACATTGGAATCGCATATGTTTATTTTTCTTGGTCAGAATATATAAACTAGCGCCTGCGGTAATATTAGACCATCAGTCAATAATTCATTCGTACTGATGGACCAACCTCAATTTTTCAAAATATTTTATAGTTAGATTTTTAACCGTCATTCAAGAAATAACTGATTGCTGATTAGAGAAAAAGTCTGCTAAAAACAGCAGTCAATGTTTGGTGTTATATTTTTGTACTTTGTGGTCTATCGAACCATTCGTACACCCAGAAAAATGTGACCCCGTCTTTAAGTTAAAATGAACTCATTGTGAAGAAAGTTGATCTTTGTATAGCGCCAAAGACATTTTTATTTGTTTGAACGATGTGATTTTCATAGAAATTAGGTAGAATGCATTCCATATATTAGTTAACATTTTCCTATATTTATGTACCAGAATGAAAAAATTACAGAATTAAAAAATTGCTTTCGAAACTAAGGGCAAAAGTGTTTATCACTTTAGTTTAGCCATTTTATTTCCATTAAGTTAAATTTTTGTATGAAATAATATTTTATTTATTTATTTATTTATTTATTTATTTCTATATTTATTATAATTAAAATTACAATAAATAAAAAGAAAATTTAAGCACTAGCAGCTAAAGCTATCGGCTTATGACTAATCAATATAGGTGATATAAATGAGTTAAGAGAAAACAAGGGTTAGTAAATTATAAAAATTATTGTTTGTTTTGCGTACATTATATTTTGTTTTGTAAGTTAAGAGATTTAAGAAGAGCGTATATATTATTTATATTATCCTGGGTGGGGTGCTGTAAGATAGTTGCTAAATCGTCGGTTTGTAACATGTTCCGAAAGATTGTTTTAAGTGATGTGCATTCTGATAGAAAATGTTTGGCAGTGAGGTTGGTTTGTTTGCAGTAGTCGCATAACGGTGGGGAATCTCGGGATAAAATATGTCCATGCGTGAATTTGCTGTGAGTGAGTCGAAGACGAGTAAAACATTTATTAGCTTGATAGGATGTATTGGGGGGTAACTTCAGAGGCGTTCTGTTAGGATTTATTGTTTTATATAGGTGGTTGTATGTACCCCAATGGCTGTCTGTATTTTGTTTGGCAGATGTTAGCGCCAATTTTATCAGAAAATTTTTATTGGCAGGTATAAAACTGTAAGTGGGGAAATAACTGGGAATTTCTTTTGCTATGCAATCGGCTTTTTCATTCCCAGCTATGCCAACATGGCTGGGGATCCACATGAGTTTTACTCTGTTTTTCATATCAAGCATAAGTTGTTGGATTTGGACAATAAATTCGTGCTTATTCCAGCAATTAGAACACGCATTAAAAACAGATCGGCTGTCTGAACATATTAAAGTTTTACCCCGTCTTTTACTGCATATTTCCAATGCTTTTTGAATTGCGAGAGCTTCGGCATCATATATGGAGGAGTCCTCATGGACTAATCCTGTTGATAGAATGTCACCATTTTCCGATACAACAGCGAAGGAGGTGTTCGTAGTGGTTTTGGAACCGTCAGTGAAGACTATATCCCAACCATCCATTTTATAATTTGTAAATATTTCATTAGATAAGGAACGAAAAATTGTTGGGTTGGTATTGTTCTTATTCAGATTTGTTAGAGAGGCATCAAATAGTTTTGTATCTAAAGCCCATGGCGGGTATTTATGAGTATGTGTTTTGAACTTGGTCAGACCCAAATTTTTGGATATTTTGAATATACTGAAAAGGGCAGAAGGACATCGTAGATTAGTCTTACGTTTACCCAGTAATAATAATTCCTTTGATAAGATGTTGGGTTGTATGCAAATTGTTTTGTATGAAAGTCGGCATTTCAGTTTATATGAACGTTCGGGTAGTGACTCGAATCCACTCTCAGCTAATAAGTTTTGTACTGGAGTTGTTCTAAAAGCACGTAGGCTGGATCTGATTGCATTATGCATAGTGCTTTCGATTGCAGACATAGCGGTTTTTGGGGCAACATTGTAGAGTATAAGTCCATAGTCTATTTTTGACAGAATTATAGCTTGGGCGATTTTGAGAAGATTATTTGTATGCACATAACTACGAGGCGACGATAAGTATTTGATAATATTTAGCCGGGGTTGTAAACTCTTCTTAAGACTAATACAATGATTCTTAAAATTATACTTATGATCAAAATGTACTCCTAATATTTTACATGTATCGCAATTCTCAATGTAGTTATTGTTATAAGTAATATTAATAGGTCTACAGTTCCGTTTGTTGCATATATGCAGATGTTTGGTTTTATCGAATGATATGTTTGCTCCCGATACTTTAGACCATTCGTCTATAACACTAAGGGTGTTGATAAGTACGTCCTGGATAGAGATATTCGATTTATTTTTGACAATGATATATAAATCATCTGCATATAGACAGTGTTCAATACGTTTGTTCTGGGTTAGTAGTCTACTTAAGTCGTCAAATGCTATGATAAACAAAGTGACTGATAGTGGGGAACCCTGAGGAATCCCATTGTGTAGTGAAACTATATCAGAGAAAATGTTGTTAACCCTAACAGAAAATTTTCTGTTGGTTAAGAAGGATTTAATGAAATTGTACATTCTAGGACCAAGTCTCCATTCAGATAGTTTCTGAAGTACAATGTGAATGCCAATTCTGTCGAAGGCTTTAACAAAATCTACCGACAGTACAGACGTATGATTTCTCACCCAGAAAAAAGTGTTTTCGAAACTAAAGGAAAAAATTTTCATTAAATTTTTAAATTTTAAATTTTTGTGTGAAATAATAAAATTTACTTGTTTCAGTAAAACACTCCTAAACTGAAAGCTGTTAGGAATAGTTCATTAGAATAAGGCATGGAATTTTACTAATACTGTTTTTCGCTGGGTATAAGAATTTACTACTGAACAAGAAAATTTTATTCACTGATAACAAAGCATTCGTAAAAATAAACAAAAACCGAGCTAAAACCAAGTTTCCTCAAATTTGGTAAGATTTCTTATAAAATGATAATTCTGACTTCCTTTATTATAGAAAGCTTATCATACATACGAATAACACTTGGCATAGAAAAATATTTTACTTCATTCATACTAAGAAGTATTCAATCCTTTCAAAACTTAAGGAAACACACTTGTTAGAATATAGGAAAATTTCCTACATTTCTCTTATCTACCTGTAATCGATACCAGTCATCGATGTAATCGATGTGTTTGCGCGTGGGTTGTTTTTTTAGTTGGAATCGAATTGTTATAGTATACGGAGAGATTGTTAAAAAAATATAATATAATAAATAACAAATAAAATATATAAGATATTTGTTATATTAAATTAGTGAGAAAATGTTTCGTTTTTTGAAAATTATTAAACATAAACAACAAACAATACATCCATGAATGTTCGTGATGGTGTACAAAGAGAGAAAACACCAGAAGAATAATAATCCCTTCATTCGTATTCATTTTGTTATCTTCAATTATCAGGTAACATTCAGATACGCTAAACGTTTGTGAAAAAATTTGTTTATGATTTTTTTATATTTGTAGTAGAGGCGTGTGCGTGACACGAAATTCTCGTGACACGCGTGATTCACGCGTAAATCACGTGAGTCGTGAACAAAATCCAAAGCAAATCTCGTGAATGTGCGTGAATGGGACTAAAATAAATATGTCGTGCGTGAGCGTGCGTGAGAAATAAAATTTATTAGTGAATGTACGTGAATAAAATTTCTGTAAAATCATGCTACAGAAACAAATCAAGATTTAATGTTAACTGAAATTAATTTAGCTCTCGAACTATATTCTATTTTTGAATTTTGTTACCTTTGGTGATTTCCATTTGGAAAACGTCGTAAATCACGTGCATTGTCGTAAATCGTGCGTGAGCATGAGTCTTTAAAAGTAGTTCGTGCGTGAGTATTGTTTTTCATTTCGTGAATATGAGTGAGTTGGATTGGCTTCCACACGTATCGTGTGTGAATAAACATTTTGCTTCGTGAATGTGCGTGAGTGTGAGTGAAATTTCAGTCACGCGCACACCTCTAATTATAAAATAACGTATTGATTTGAAATTTTAAATCTGTAGATTTTCACCCGAGAAATAAAATCTGGAAATTTTACATAGAGTTTCAAGCAATTTTCATGATCAGTGCGCCTTCTATACTCTCAAGAAGTGAAATCGGAGGCATTACCAAATGGACCGATAAAAACTTAACCCGATACACATTATTGTGAGCCTTAAATACCAGAATATTTCCAATTTCAGGCAAATTGGATAAAAACTACGGTTTCTATAAGCCCAAGAAGTAAAATCGGCAGATCGGTCTATATGGGGGCTATACCAAAACATGGACCGATACTCACCATTTTTGGCAAACCTCTTTATGGTCCTTAAAATACCCCTAGATTTCCAATCTCAGGCAAATTGGATAAAAACTACGGTTTCTATAAGCCCAAGAAGTAAAATCGTGAGATCATTTTTGGCACACCTCTTTATGGTCATAAAATACCTTTAGATTTAAAATTTCAGGCAAATTTGATAAAAACTACGATTTCTATAAGCCCAAGACCCCAAATCGGGAGGTCGGTTTATATGGGGACTATATCAAAACCTTGACCGATATAGCCCATCTTCGAACTTGACCTGCCTGCAGACAAAAGACGAGTTTGTGCAAAATTTCAGCACGATTGCTTCATTATTGAAGACTGTAGCGTGATTACAACAGACAGACAGACAGCCAGACAGACAGACGGACAGACGGACATGGTCATATCGTCTTAGAATTTCTCCCTGATCAAGAATATATATACTTTATATAGTCGGAAATCGATATTTCGATGTGTTACAAACGGAATGACAAACTTATTATACCCCCGTCACCATTCTATGGTGGTGGGTATAAAAAGATCAATGAAATCATTTCATTTATGAATTCAATTCAGTTAAATTTTTTCATTCTGTAGTAAAGTGGTACATAAATATAGGAAAATGTTAACTAATATATGGAATGCATTCTATCTACTTTCTATGAAAATCATATCGTTCAAACAAATAAAAATGTCTTTGGCGCTATACGAAGTTCAACTTTCTTCACAATGAGTTCATTTTAACTTAAAGAGGGGGTCACTTTTTTCTGGGTGTACAAAAAATTCACACTATATCGAAGAGACTGTCAATTGTGACCATTGTACAAGCTTTTTGTATTTTGTTATTACAAAATATTTCTTATTTTAGTAAATTATACATAATATACATTGTTAGTTATCCCGACAGCGCCTTATAACCGTAGCTTTAGGCGATTTATAATTTATTCAAATGTCTAAATATATGCCACATCGAAGCAAGTTCCCGTTTGGCCGGGATCCCGGGAAATTTGAAAAAATTCCCGCTTTCCCGGGAATGGAAAAAGTCCGGGGAAAAGAAAACCCTAAGTACATATCAAATCTGTGTTATCGCAAGTCTTCAAGTCTATCGAGTCTTGTCAAATTAGAGATGGGGAAGTTCCAATGCATTGATTTCCACAGAAATAAAATTTTGACAACATTTTCTATAGAAGTAAAATTTGGAAAAAAATCTCTACAGAAATAAAATTTTTACAAAATTTCTATAGAAATAAAATTTTTACAAAATTTTCTATAGAAATAACATTTTGACAATGTTTTCCATAAAAATAAAATTTTGGTAGATTATTTTTGGCTCGAGTGGCAACCATGAATATGAACCGATATGGACCAATTTTTGTGTGATAGAGGATCGGCTATATATAACTATAGACCGATATGGCCCAATTTTGGCATGGATATTAGCGGCCTTATACTAACACCACGTTGCAAATTTCAACCGGATCGGTTGAATTTTGCTCCTCCAAGAGGCTCCGGAGATCAAATCTGGGGAACGGTTTATATGGGGACTATATATAATTATGGACCGATATGGACCAATTCCTGCGTGTTTGTTAGAGACGACATTTTAACACCATGTTCAAAATTTCAACCGGATCGGGTGAATTTTGCTCCTCCAAGAGGCTCCGGAGGACAAATCTGGGAATCGATTTATATGGGGGCTATATATATTTATGGACCGATATGGACCAATTTTTGCATGGTCATTAGAGAACATATACCAACACCATGTACCAAATTTCAGCCGGATCGGATGAAATTTTCGTTTCTTAGAGGCTCCGCAAGCCTAATCGGGGGATCGGTTTATATGGGGGCTATATATAATTATGGACCGATGTGGACCAATTTTTGCATGGTTGTTAGAGAACATATACCAATACCATGTACCAAATTTCAGCCGGATCGGATGAAATTTGCTTCTCTTAGAGGCTCCGCAAGCCAAATCGGGGGATCGGTTTATATGGGGGCTTTATATAATTATGGACCGATGTGGACCAATTTTTGCATGGTTGTTAGAGACCATATGCTAACACCATGTACCAAATTTCAGCCAGATCGGATGAAATTTGGTTCTCTTAGTGGCTCCGCAAACCAAATCGGGGGATCGGTTTATATGGGGGCTATATGTAATTATGGACCGATATGAACCAATTTTTGCATGGTTGTTAGAGACCGTATAGTAACATCATGTACCAAATTTCAGCTGTATCGGATGAAATTTGTTTCTCTTAGAGCGATCGCAAGCCAAATTTGGGGGTCCGTTTATATGGGGGCTATACGTAAAAGTGGACCGATATGGACCAATTTTTGCGTGGTTGTTAGAGATCATATACTAACACCATGTACCAAATTTCAGCCGGATCGGATGAAATTTGCTTCTCTTAGAGGCCTCGCAAGCCAAATTTGGGGGTCCGTTTATATGGGGGCTATACGTAAAAGTGGACCGATATGGCCCATTTGCAATACCATCCGACCTACATCAATTACAACTACTTGTGCCAAGTTTCAAGTCGGTAGCTTGTTTCGTTCGGAAGTTAGCGTGATTTCAACAGACGGACGGACGGACATGCTCAGATCGACTCAGAATTTCACCACGACCCAGAATATATATACTTTATGGGGTCTTAGTGCAATATTTCGATGTGTTACAAACGGAATGTCAAAGTTAATATACCCCCCATCCTATGGTGGAGGGTATAAAAATATCGAAGATTTTGTTTGCAGTACAATTATTATATTTTCTTTATTACCTCTCTGCCATGGTGGTTAGTAGAGGTGTGCACGTGAGTAATAGTTTACTCACGCTCATGCACACTCACGAAAAGAAAATTTGTAATCACGCACGAAAATGTTGTGACTCAAGAAAAATACCGTGACTCACGAAAAATGTCTTGAATCACGAATATTTTATGAGTAATTTACCTTAGCGACGTGTCTGAAAACTTGAGCATTAGTAAAATCGAGAGCGTTATTAAATTCTTAACATCCCAGGTGTCACTAAAATTGTAAATAAATTTAACTCTTTAACGGTTTATGTTGGTGAGCAGGACTATTTTCGTGAGAGTAATTCGTTACTCACGCACGACATTTTGGTTTGTTAATCACGCACACTCACGCCGTTGCCATGAGCGTGACTAATGACTAACGCGTGATTGACGAAAATTTGAGTCACGACAATTTCGTGTCACGTGCACACCTCTAGTGGTTAGCTATATTTGTCTACCCAAATACCCCCAAACGATTTGGACCATTTCATTCTTCTTTCGTTTATAGCTGCCGATTTCATGACATCTCGATTTTCAATGTAAACTAGTAGTAGTGTGCTCTTGCAGGGGGATTTTGGGGTCGGGGAGTCTAAAATTCTATCATTCACTATATAATGTGTCTGCTGTTCAGAATGTCGTAAAAACGTTAATTAGCTATAGTTTTCGACAAACGTCCTTACACCAGACACGCACACTCACACTAACACTAACACACACCAGAATGGTTACATTGTGTAAATATGTTTTTTTATAGGCAGATGTGGATCCGATCCACACATTTGTTGATCTGATTTGTAGTTGTATAGATATTTCGGATTTAGTTCATTTTTGTCGGTCATTAACACTTGCTACTCGTATTTTATTAATGGTAATTGCATGGTCTTATTAAAATGAACATTACACATTACTGATAGACACATTTTCGTTTAAATTGTAGTGTAACAAAAAAGTACACTATATTTGAAGAAAAGAAAGATCGTTTTTTTAAGAATACATGCATGCGTCTTAATCGACCTCCAATGTTTTTGTGAAATTCATTGTTCCACTTTTTAAACGTTGACAATTGCATGAACAACGCTAAACATATGTACGTACATATAAAAGAAATAGCATATTCCGTTTCAAAACTTCCCATGCATTCTAGCTAAATTAAATAACGCAAACCAAAAGGGAAAATATATTTCAAACAGTTAATATAATTTTAATAAATACACCCAAAGAAAAATACTTTCCTCTGGAACGAAATTTTAGGCAAATGATAGATATAAAGTACTGTTTTAAGAGCACATAAACCTTTATTTGCTTGCCTAAAATTTCGTTCCTCAGAAAAGAAATCTCTTCTTTCAGTCTAGCATTTTCACTTCAAATGAAACCATTTTTAAATTAATTAATTTTTTCTTTAATGAAGCCGTTTTAAACTTATTTTATTTCACACATCTCATTTTTATACCCTCCATCATAGGATGGGGGTATATTAACTTTGTCATTCCGTTTGTAACACATCGAAATATTGCTCTAAGACCCCATAAAGTATATATATTCTGGGTCGTGGTGAAATTCTGAGTCGATCTAAGCATGTCCGTCCGTCCGTCTGTTGAAATCACGCTAACATCCGAACGAAAGAAGCTATCGACTTGAAACTTGACACAAATAGTTGTTATCGATGTAGGTCGAATGGTATTGAAAATGGGCCATATCGGTCCACTTTTACGTATAGCCCCCATATAAAGGGACCCCCAAATTTGGCTTGCGAGGCCTCTAAGAGAAGCAAATTTCACCCGATCCGGCTGAAATTTGGTACATGGTGTTAGTATATGGTCTCTAACAACCATGCAAAAATTGGTCCACATCGGTGCATAATTATATATAGCCCCCATATAAACCGATCCCCCGATTTGGCTTGCGAGGCCTCTAAGAGAAGCAATTTTCATCCGATCCGGCTGAAATTTGGTACATGATGTTAGTATATGGTCTCTAACAACCATGCAAAAATTGGTCCACATCGGTCCATAATTATATATAGCCTCCATATAAACAGATCTCCAGATTTGGCTTGCGAGGCCTGTAAGAGAAGCAAATTTCATCCGATCCGGCTGAAATTTGGTACATGGTGTTAGTATACGGTTTCTAATAACCATGCAAAAATTTGTCCACATCGGTCCATAATTATATATGGCGCCCATATAAACCGACCCCCAGATTTGGGTTGCGGAGCCTCAAAGAGAAGCAAATTTCATCCGATCCGGCTGAAATTTGGTACATGGTGTTAGTATTAGAGAAGCAAATTTCACCCGATCCGGCTGAAATTTGGTACATGGTGTTAGTATATGGTCTCTAACAACCATGCAAAAATTGGTCCACATCGGTTCATAATTATATATAGCCCCCATATAAACCGATCCCCAGATTTGGCTTGCGAAGTCTCCAAGAGAAGCAAATTTCATCCAATCCGGGTGTAATTTGGAACATGGTGTTAGTATATGATCTTTAACAACCGTGCCAGAATTGGTCCATATCGGTCCATAATTATATATAGCACCCATATAAAACTTTCTCCAGATTTGACCTCCGGAGCCTCTTGGAGGAGCAAAATTCATCCGATCCGGTTCAAATTAGGCACGTGGTGTTAGTATATGGTCGCTAACAACCATACCAAAATTGGTCCAATCACACAAAAATTGGTCTATATCGGTTCATAATCATGGCTGTCACTCGAGCCAAAAATAATCTACCAAGATTTTATTTCTATAGAAAATTTTGTCAAAAGTTTATTTCTATAGAAAATTTTGTTCAAATTTTATTTCTGTAGAAATTTTTGTCAAAATTTTCTTTCTATAGAAAATTTTGTCAAAATTTTTATTTCTATAGAAAATTTTTGAAAATTTTATTTCTATAGAAAATTTTGTTAAAATTTTATTTCTGTAGAAAATTTTGTCAAAATTTTATGTCTACTTTGTCAAACTGAATTATATACGTATTGGATCGATCTTTTTTGATTTAATATATACCACGTATGGACTTACATACAATTTAGAAGATGGTGTTAGGAGGTTTTAAGATACCTTGCCATCGGCAAGCGTTACCGCAACTTAAGTAATTCGATTGTGGATGGCAGTGTTTAGATGAAGTTTCTACGCAATCCATGATGTAGGGTACATAAGCTTCGGCCTGGCCGAACTTACGGCCGTATGTACTTGTTTTATCGTAATTTATGTCACCCAGGGGACATGTACAGGCGATTTTGTTAGTACAATAGGAAACACGTTGTTATCGACGTTTAACATTTTCTCTGCATTCCGGGCCTTAAAGGTGAATACGATGTTTCCATATTTTTCATTAAAGCTCGCGAAATTTCCTCTACCCTTAATAATTGCATATCTAGCTTTGTTGACGAAAATTCCGTAAAGGTGTTGTTATCGATTGTTAACATTTATGCGCTTTATGCTCTTTACAGATTATCAGTTATTCTGGACAACAGTGCTCGTGTCGAACATATCGCATATATTGGACACATCATCAGTTAAGTCCGAAGGTATAATCGATACTGCTGCATGTTTATGGAATCGATAACACATTTACCGATTATTTAGTCATCGCCGACAAGTCGTGTCGATCTGACACATTGTAAGATTCTTTACAAACACTGAAATTCCGTCTGGAATAACTGATAATCTGTAAAGCGCATTACAGAATATCAGTTATTCCGGACAGAATGTCCGAAAATTTTCGTGACTCACGCGTGATTCGTGAGTCACGCTGACGGCTACGGCGTGAGTGTGCGTGAGCGTGATTAACCAACCAAATATCGTGCGTGAGTGTGAGTCACGAAAATAATATCTTCGTGAGTGTGCGTGAGTAACGAATTTCGGAAAAACACGCTCACGAAAATAGTCTCGCTTACGAACATAAAATGCCTACGAGTTGAATTCATTTATAATTTTAGTGACATCCTAGGTGTTAACCAGTTTTATAACGCTCTCGATTTTAAAATTACTCATGTTTTTAGTCAAGTTCTATAGGTAGATTATAGAGGTGTGCACGTGACACGAAATTGTCGTGAGTCACGAACATTTTCGTGAATCGTGCGTGAGTCGTGACTCACGCTCATGACAACAGCGTGAGTGTGCGTGAGCGTGATTAACAAACCAAAATGTCGTGCGTGAGCGTGAGTCACGAAAATAATATCTTCGTGAGTGTGCGTGAGTAAAGAAATATTCCTGCTCACCAACATAAAACGCTTAAGATTCAAATTCAATTACAATTACGCTTAAGATTCAAATTCAATTACAATTTTAGTGACACCTGGGATGTTAAGAGTTTAATAACACTCTCGATTTTAATAATGCTCATGTTTTCAGACACATCGGTAAGGTAAATTAATCATAAAATTATTCGTGAGTCACGATATTTTTCGTGAGTCACGGTATTTTTCGTGAGTCACGACGTTTTCGTGCGTGAGTGTGCGTGAGTAAAAATTTTCTTTTCGTGAGTGTGCGTGACCGTGAGTCCTACCAAAAAATATCGTGCGTGAGTGTGCGTGAGTATGATTTTTCAGTCGTGAGTGTGCGTGAGCGTGAGTAAACTATTACTCACGTGCACACCTCTAGTAGATTACTCATAAAATTATTCGTGTCACGACATTTTTCGTGAGTCACGATATTTTTCGTGAGTCACGACATTTAAAAGATTTTCGTGCATGAGTACAAATTTTATTTTCGTGAACATGCGTGAGCGTGAGTCCTACCAAAAAATATCGTGCGTGAGTGTGCGTGAATAAGATTTCTCCGTCGTGAGTGAGTGTGAGCAAAATATTACTCACGTGCACACCTCTACTACGGACTTCACTTATAATGTGGCCAATATATGGGATATGTTCGACACGAGCACTGTCGTCCGGAATAACTTATAGTCGTAAGACGCATTACTCCCATAAAGGCCGGTGTACAGCCCAACAGAAATTTTCGTTAGAGGTACCCTGCCAAAATTTTTTGAATTTGACGGCGCTTCTGAGAATCCCCAACACGTCGAAAGCAATCGTATACGACATCCACAACTCGTCGGAAAAGTGCCGTCACTATTCACAATTTGTACCACGCCAAGTTACTACAAAAAAGTATCGTATGAGTGCAATTATTAGGTGTCTTTTTTAATAAATTTAGAACGACGCCAATAAGACCCCTTCAAACAATCAGAAAAAGTACATTTTAAGATAGTTGTTAAAGAATCATTGTGGTCAAGTAAAACACGATTGTTTAGATGTTTATTAATTTGATTAAAAATTTATAAATGCTTATAAATGCAACATTTATACCACTATCACAACACATTTAACATAATGTTTTCCATTAATAATAGAATGATGTTGATTTACAAGTGGCAAGTTAAATAAGAAATTCTGATGAAATATTCGTTAGCATTTATGTTAACGTTTGCCCACATTTTCTCCCATATGATACACGTGTATTTAAGTATGAACTGCACATTGACCGTGAAGCCCGGTATGCACATCTACGAAAATTACACCTCACGAAATTTTCGTTACCAAATATAGCAATGCATTTTATAAAGCTTCCGAAAATTCAGTGAGACGTTATTGACTGTTTACATTTTGCTCCCATAACAAATGTTTTGGGTGTATTTAACTTAAAATTATTCGCTTAAGAGATCTGGCAACTTCTTTCCTTTTACTCTCATTCAAATTTTCTCATTCTCTCTTTTGACTTAGCTGGTAGAGTGACCATCGCTTGTTTTCAAATAAAGCCTGTTGAATTCTTCTTGTCTAATTACACGAACTTATAATTATAAGTTCATATACAAGAACCATAAGATTATTTTAACAGCTAATAATTTACGTACATATAGTTATCTCAAAATTTATTAAAACTTTGAAAATTAGCGCTTTTACAATAATACAATTACGTGTTGACTGTTACCAAATCTATTCTAGCAACATTTCTTTTTTCCATCAGCTGTTTTGGATAAACAATATAATTGTATATTTCAAAGCCTGGCAACTCTATTCTCATAAAACAAAACAATACTGCAATAAGATAAACTATGTCAATTTTCAAAGCAAGGTAATATATTAAATAAATATATATTAAATGCAACGAATAAATGTTATTGTATTTCTAGAGTCAAAGAATTTGAAGATGCTTTGGCCAAAGAAGATATTGACTTGAAACATTTAAGACAACTATGCAGTAATGGTAAGTAAATTAAGAGCAATCATTAAATTCCCAAGTTTCGCCCACAAATTAAAAAACAATGGGAAACTTTCGCGTTATGCTCCATTTGAAATATTTTTCATCTTTAAGGTATTCCCGATGTAAACAGTCTACGACCTCTGTGTTGGAAAATTCTTTTGGGCTATTTGGGCACACGGCGAGAATCCTGGTCCAGCACTTTGGCCAAAAAGAGGTCTTTATACAGACATTTCATTGAAGATTTGGTGTTACCTCCCGGTTTGAAGGAGAATAGAGACAAAGATATTATATGTGATCATCCTCTGAGTGAAGGTCCAGATAGTGCTTGGAATACATTTTTCAATGACAATGAATTTCTCTTGCAAATTGACAAAGATGTGCGAAGACTTTGCCCGGACATATCCTTTTTCCAACAACCCACAGAATTCCCCTGTGATATTGTTGTCAACAGTAAGGGTGAAAGAAGGCTGCATCAAAGGGTTGTGCCCTCAGTATTAAAATCGGCCAATGTTGAAAGCAAAGGACTGGGAGTGAAAAAGGTAAGATAGCTTCTTAGCATATTGGACTATCATTTATATTACAGTAATGTGTAACATAGATGACCTTCTAGAGGTCAAAACTTGCCGCAGTAGTTTATCTTTTTATTATACAATCTCTCAAAAAATATATTTGTAATTTACATACATGCCGCCAATGAATAAATTTGCAGCAACAGGTATTTCATACTTGATTTGTAATGGATCATTTTCCATTTTTTCACAATTGAATTATTGATAATGGTTTAAAAAATTCTTATAGATTAATTTGATAAACAAACGTTCGGAGGAGACCTATAAAGCCATGGATGAAGGACAAGAGGCCCATTGGGAAGTAGTGCAACGTATTTTATTCTTATATGCCAAACTAAATCCAGGTCAAGGCTATGTCCAAGGTATGAATGAAATAGTGGGCCCAATATATTACGTCATGGCATCTGATCCCGATATAGAGTTTAGAGGTACGTAAAAGAACACAAACTAAAAAGCAGCCCATTTTATATCAGGCTCACTTGAGCTATTGACATTGTTTTATTGAGAAAAACGTATTCTAGTAATTAATTAATAATTCATTAATTATTCATGTGCTCGTTGAAACCCAGTACATGAATAATTAACCCTTTCACTACCGAAATAAACCTAATGTTAAAAGCTTTTATTTTTCTTCTGTTTTACTTGTACTAACAGCATGTAACAGGTGGCTGATAAGTCCCCGGTCTATCAAAGAAAAACACATTTTTTTGTCAAAATTCGGTTTTATTATTCAACATAGTTCCCTTCAAGAGCAATACAACGATTATAACGACCTACCAATTTTTTGACACCATTTTGGTAGTACTCTTTCGGTTTTGCCTCAAAATAGGCCTCAGTTTCGACGATCACCTCTTCATTGCAGCCAAATTTTTTCCCTGCGAGCATCCTTTTGAGATCTGAGAACAAGAAAAAGTCGCTGGGGGCCAGATCTGGAGAATACGGTGGGTGGGAAAGCAATTCGAAGCCCAATTCATGAATTTTTGCCATCGTTCTCAATGACTTGTGGCACGGAGCGTTTTCTTCTTCACATGGGACCGTTTTGCCGCGATTTCGACCTTCAAATGCTCCAATAACGCCATATAATAGTCACTGTTGATGGGTTTTCCCTTCTCAAGATAATCGATAAAAATTATTCCATGCGCATCCCAAAAAAACAGAGGCCATTACTTTGCCAGCGGACTTTTGAGTCCACGCTTCGGAGACGGTTCACAAGTCGCTGTCCACTCAGCCGACTGTCGATTGGACTCAGGAGTGCAGTGATGGAGACATGTTTCATCCATGTTCACATATCGACGGAAAAACTCGGGTGTATTACGAGTTAACAGCTGCAAACACCGCTCAGAATCATCAACAGTTTGTTGTTTTTGGTCAAGTGTGAGCTCGCGCGGCACCCATTTTGCACAGAGCTTCCGCATATCCAAATATTGATGAATGATATGACCAATAGGTTCCTTTGATATCTTTAAGGCCTCTGCTATCTCGATCAACTTCATTTTACGGTCATTCAAAATCAATTTGTGGATTTTTTTGATGTTTTCGTCGGTAACCACCTATTTCGTGCGTCCACTGCGTTCACCGTCCTCCGTGCTCATTTCACCACGCTTGAATTTTGCATACAAATCAATTATTGTTGATTTCCCTGGGGCAGAGTCCGGAAACTCGTTATCAAGCCAAGTTTTTGCTTCCACCGTATTTTTTCCCTTCAGAAAACAGTATTTTATCAAAACACGAAATTCATTTTTTCCATTTTTTTTTCACAATAACAAAAGACGCTCTATCTCACCAACTAATTGACTTATAGACGTCAAATTTTGACACGAATCATTTGAAGTTTGGTACTATATAAAAATAATATGCATTTATTACTAGCGACGCCATCTATGTGTCAGACCGGGGACTTATCAGCCAACCTGTTAGAACAAAAATTTTCATTTTGGAAACCTACCTCAATTACTTCAAGAGCTATATGAGCTTGTTCTGAAAACTTAAGTCTTCAATTGTGACAAAATGGTCTTACGAAAATAAGCCATTTGGCCTATAATATCTTTCAAAGTGTGATAAAATATACAAAAAAGGACCCGAAAAAGTATCAGCTATAGTTTTTGTATAAGTGTCCATTTACTAGAAACATACAGTAGAAAAATTGTCTCAAATTTTCGTATTTTTCGTTTATTGTTAAAGAAGATTATAAAAATGTATTTCAGACCTCACCAATATGAACAATATTTATAGCTTATTTAGATTAAAGCCTCTACTTTAAAATAACATCGAGAAATAAGTCGAAACTATGTGGGAAAATAAAATTTGGTAACATTTTCGAATGTCTTTCTAAGTAGACATCGGTAGTGAAAGGGTTAATATATGATATGTATGCATAGAGTAAACATTCAAATTACTGACAAAAGTTGATAAACCTCATGTCTCAGTTTTCCCCATTACTGGAAATCACTTCATAAATTCCATTTCATTTAAATGAACCCTTCAATTTTTGCAAAATTCACATTTTTATTCACCAACATAATCACAGTTCTAAATCATACACTAATTGCATTTTATTTCGGTTTTGTTTTTTTAGAACATGCAGAAGCAGATTGTTTTTATTGCTTTACTGCTCTTATGGCTGAAATTCGAGATTTTTTCATAAAAACATTGGATGATTCAGAGGGCGGCATAAAAAATATGATGAAACGCTTATCGGATATGTTAAGAGACAGAGATTTGGAAGTGTATGAGCAGCTTAAATCACAAGAATTGTATCCACAATACTATAGTTTTCGGTAAGTATTCACGGTTGCTTCAGTTGTTAGTATTCTAACATTTGTAGGAATTTTAGCGTTTATGTTGATGTTTCAAAATGTTTCCCTTCAACGAAGATAGGTATTTTTGATTGATTTCAATGCAAACAAAACAGTACGATATAGACTACTCCATTTCTATTTATACTGTAATTTTCGAAATGTTCATATGGAATATGAACTAAATTCAGAAAAAGAGTTTTAGGTTAACAATGTATTTTCCAAATGATTCACGATGAGAATTACCTTTTTCCATTTTATTTCACAGATGGATATCATTAATACTCTCCCAGGAATTCCCTCTACCGGACGTAGTACGAATTTGGGATTCTGTTCTAGCTGATGAGAAGCGTTTCGATTTTTTATTATACACCTGTTGTGCTATGATATTGTAAGATAATTTCTATTAACACTTCTAAATTCATGTATTTTAAATTGAATTGAATTTTACTCATTTCATTGCAGAATCCAACGTGAACAAATATTACACAATGATTTCGCATCAAATGTCAAATTACTACAAAATTATCCTCCAATTGATATAAACATAGTGTTGACCAAAGCTGCAACATTACGATAACAACATCCCTTTCAAGACTTGGGGAGAAAAATGTCAAACATTTGGAAAATATAATCACACAAATCTCGAATCGGATTTAGAAGCAACCAACAAGTAATGCCAATAAATGCAACATTTTTTAAATAATTAGCTTTTTAGTGTACAGTTCAAGAATGAATTTTTCCTTCTTTACTATTTACTATTTTTTTGTATACCAACTTTGTATTAAGTTTAGTACTAACTCAAAATTATGAAAACAATTTCCTTATGAAAAGACAAAACTAAACATATATATATTTTTTATTAAAAACCTGAAGATAAATTTTATTAATAGTTTAATTTATTTAACATATAGTAATCGAAATCAGTTAAAATGCGTATGCAATAGGTGAGAAAGTCGGGTATTTGATTTTTATGGTTGTAAAGTTATGTCATACTTAAGAGGTGTTGGACTAAACTTTACACCGTCACAGACCCGAAAAATGGGTTTTACTAGTGTTTTTTTTTTCGGGATCCCGTTCGCTATTTTTTCGCTCCCACTTTCCCGGGAATTAAGTGCGGGAATTCCTGGGAAACCGGTTCTTTGCAGTATTTTATATAAAATAGGGGGATAAATACTGCAAAAACATTATTTTTGTATCATTTGGTAAATCATCATTCTCATTACTCACAACTTCAAAAATCTACTTTAACTATTTTCAACTGTCATTTTTTTCTTTACAAATAAGGAACTTCCATTTTGAGTAGATTTCGAGTCTCATGTGTACGGGGTATATTTTAGCCTAAGTAGAGAAGAATATATAATATAATTTAATTGTTTTTTTTAGTATTTTTGTTTAACAAAAATAAACTATGAAATGATTTAGTGAACATTTTCAATTACTTTGGAAATTGAATTCTCCTATTTGAATATGGTACCAAGTAGCAATAGTTTCCTTGTCCGACTATATAGTCGTGGGTTCTATCCCAGGTTGGTTAAAATAAGGTTGCTCTTCCTAATTTGTTATCGTCATATTTCTGTAAACCGGCATTCCCATAGACTGGTAGACTAAGTAAACCTTTATAAACCATGGGCCATTTTACCTTATATAACCACTTTTGCAATTGCATAATTTCAAAATATTTTCATAATTATTGCAAGGATGTGTTTATGAAATATTAAAATGACAACTTTTATTATGATAGTTACCTTAATTTCTATATTTGAAATTATGTATTCCTTGTGGGAATATTGACCGAAAATGTGCATATAGTGGCATATATTGACTCTGTTTTACGATGGTGACATCGAAATAAGTTTCTTTCATTTCCATACAATTTTTAATGTTACAAAAAATTCCCACTATATCGAAGAGACTGTCCATTGCGACCTTTGTAGAAGCTTTTTGTATTTTATTATTACAAAATATTTCCCCGGTCTGACCCATAGATGGCGTCGCTAGTATTAAATGCATATTATTTTTATATAGTACCAACCTTCAAATGATTCGTGTCAAAATTTGACGTCTGTAAGTCAATTAGTTTGTGAGATAGAGCGTTTTTTGTGAAGCACCTTTGTTATTGTGAAAGAAATGGAAAAAAGGAATTTCATGTTTTGATAAAATACTGTTTTCTGAAGGGAAAAAATACGGTGGAAGCAAAAACTTGGCTTGATAATGAGTTTCCGGACTCTGCCCCAGGGAAATCAACAATAATTGATTGGTATGCAAAACTCAAGCGTGGTGAAATGAGCAAAAAAAAAAAAAAATCCACAAAATGATTTTGAATGACGTTGATGTTTTGAATCAGTCATTTGTTGGCGATAGTGCTGTTGTGGATTATGATCATAGTGTCTTTGAGGACTTTGCTGACCGCGATCATGAGTTTTCATTTCGCTGTGTCACTGAATCTGAACTTGTTGAAGCCTTGTGTAAGGTTAGATCTAAATCTACAGGCGTAGATAATATTTCAATTCGCTTTATTAAACTTATTTTTCCTTATATTTCTGGTGTTATTTTGCACTTTTTTACTACGATTTTGACAACTTCCACCTTTCCTTCACAATGGAAGTTGGTTCGAGTTGTCCCTATTCCAAAAGGGCATGTGGTTCGTGGGCCAGAGGACTATCGACCTATATCTATCTTACCTGCACTTTCTAAGGTGGTAGAGCACATTCTTAAGTTGCAGATATTGGAATGTGGTTCAGTGCGGATTTGTCGGGATCAGTATGCTTTCCGTAAGGGTTTTAGCACATCTATGCTTCTTATTAGACTGACTGATGCGATTAGAGGGGAATTAAATGAGAATAGACTATGCTCCCTTGTGTCTATAGACCTTTCTAATGCCTTTAATTCTATAGATTTTGTCGTAATGATATCGAAGCTTCGTGCGCAATTTAACTTTTCGAGATCTGCATGCAGACTTATTTTCTCTTATTTGTATGATCGTTTCCAATATGTTGCATTTAGGGGTCATGAGTCCTCTGTGCTTGGTTTACACTCTGGAGTTCCACAGGGATCCGTGCTTGGGCCACTTTTATTTATTCTTTATATTAATGACATGCATCAATGCGCTTTCTTGGATAGGTGCAAATCTTTTTGTTATGCTGATGATGTTTTTTTTTTTTCTTTTTAGTGGCAATCGCGGTGAACTTGGAACTCTAGAGCGGGAAATCAATGGGTGTCCCTCTGGGTTTTTGGGTTGGACTTCTACTAACGGCCTTTCCGTTAACCCATTGAAGTCGAAGGTTATTTCGTTTGGATCGTTTAATCATAATGACTACAATTTAAATGTGTTCCTCGGTAATGATCGTATTGAGTTGGTTGACCAGTTGAGATGTTTGGGTTTGATTCTTGATTCTAGACTTACCTTTAAACCGCATATTGATTTGGTATGTTGTAGAGTCTGGAGTTCCTTGCGTAGAATCTATTCATCTAGAGTGATTTTACCTTTATTTGTCAGGAAGTGTCTGGCTCATAGTCTGTTATTATCTCAGGTTCTATACTGTTTAGAAGTTTACTCTGGTACGTGCCATGGTAATTTGTTGGTTGTGAAAAGAATAGTTAATACTATTGCTCGCTTTGTCTATAAAGTTAATCGACGTGAACATATTTCAGATTATGTGAAGGAATTTTTGGGTTGCTCTTTTGAGAATTTTTTGTACATTCATCTACTTCACATATTTCATAAAATTATTAAAAGAGGTCAACCATTAGCCTTGTACGAGAGCTTTTCATTCAGTAGATCTACGAGAAATCCTCAATTACTCATTCCTCTTGTGAGGAATTCTGTTTACATGAGGTCTTTTGTCGTTAGGATTGCTCGGTGTTGGAATGTGTTACCCTATTCTTTACGCATTTTTTTTTTCAATGTAGTAATGTCTTTCGACTGAAACTTTATGAATATTTCAATGCCTGATGTAGAATTTATTTCACTTGACTGGACTATTTATTATCTGTTCTTTTGTTTTTTGTCACTGACACGGGGTTATTTACTAGTAATTTATACATTTTTTTCCTACTACTTGAATTATTTTCGTGTATTAGATTTGGAAACCGGTTGTGATGTGTATTTATTTAGTTGTAAGGATCTTAATTTTTAAGTCTTTTTACTCTGAAGCCTATGGTAATGATTTGTTACTGTGTAATACACTATGTGGGCTACTAGGCCTTTGTATTATATTGAATGAATAAATAAAATAAAATAAAATAAATAAATGAAGTTGATCGATATAGCAGAGGCCTTAAAGATATCAAAGGAACGTGTTGGTCATATCGTCATCATCAATATATGGATATGCGGAAGCTCTGTGCAAAATGGGTGCCTCGCGAGCTCACATTTGACCAAAAACAACAACGTGTTGATGATTCTGAGCGGTGTTTGCAGCTGTTAACTCGTAATACACCCGAGTTTTTCCGTCGATATGTGACAATGGATGAAACATGGCTCCATCACTACACTCCTGAGTCCAATCAACAGTCGGCTGAGTGGACAGCGACCGGTGAACCGTCTCCGAAGCGTGGAAAGACTCAAAAGTCCGCTGGCAAAGTAATGGCCTCTGTTTTTTGCGATGCGCATGGAATAATTTTTATCGATTATCTTGAGAAGGGAAAAACCATTAACAGTGACTATTATATGGCGTTATTGGAACGCTTGAAGGTCGAAATCGCGGCAAAACGGCCCCATATGAAGAAGAAAAAAGTGTTGTTCCACCAAGACAACGCACCGTGCCACAAGTCATTGAGAACGATGGCAAAAGTTCATGAATTGGGCTTCGAAGTGCTTCCCCACCCACCGTATTCTCCAGATCTGGCCCCCAGTGACTTTTTCTTGTTCTCAGACCTCAAAAGAATGCTTGCAGGGAAAAAATTTGGCTGCAATGAATAAGTGATCGTCGAAACTGAGGCCTATTTTGAGGCAAAACCGAATGAGTACTACCAAAATGGTATCAAAAAATTGGAAGGTCATTATAATCGTTGTATCGCTCTTGAAGGGAACTATATTGAATGATAAAAACGAATTTTGACAAAAAAATGTGTTTTTCTTTGTTAGACCGGGGACTTATAGTTATACAGACAGTGCCTTATAACCGTAGCTTTAGGCTATTTATAATTTATTCAAATGTCTAAATATATGCCACATCGAAGCAAGTTCCCCTTTGACCGGGATCCCGGGAAATTTGAAAAAAATTCCCGCTTTCCCGGGAATGAAAAAAGTCCAGGAAAATGAAAACCCTATTACTTACGTATTTTTGCCTTCTTCGCTTAAAATAATTTACACAATAATTATGATGTCTAAAATATTAAAGTGGTTCAATTTATTTTCTTTTGTCTTGTTGTGGTTGAGTTATTTGTTTTGTTTTTTGTCATATACATACTTAAATTAAGTACATATATTAATAATATGTATCTAAGATTAATTAATTAATTCTTAAACATATGCAGCATACGTATTTACCAAAGATATATATGTATGAAAGTATGTCTAAATATTAGTTTTTCTATATACATTTGTATGTTTTATATAATCTGTCATATGTATTCGAAATTTCTTTTGTAGACCTTGGTTTTGTTATCTTATTTTTTTTTTGTAATATAGAAATGCAATTTTGTTTTTGAAAATATTTTATTTTGGATAATATTGTAATTGTTTATTTGAGTACTAGTTGTTATTGTTATTAAATTGAATATGCTTCGTTACTATTTTGTGTTGCAGTTTAAAATATTTAGTTCAAATATATTTTGTATGTCAATTAAAATTGTCAATAATTAGTTTATTTTTTTTAGTAATTTAAAATTTTTTTTATAATATTTATTATAGAATAAAAGGTACAAGATGTATTATTGTATTTTATAGTTATATAATATATGCATGAATGATGTTTTTCAGCCCTTGAGGGTTCTTTGGTTAGCGATCTTATTCAAAATTTCGGAACTAAAATTAATGTTAAAAATAAGGGCCAATTTTTCATATCCAAAGCGAATATTATCGTTCGACTAAAATATTCGAAATGTCTGATTTTATAGAGAAAAATCAGATGTTTTTGGTGAAGAAATTTGAATGTAAAGCCCAGTACTAAAATCACGTTTCTTACGAAAAACTCTTGTACCCCAAACAAAACTTTCTTGTGAAATCATTGTTTTGATCTTTTTTGAGCACAAATTGATTCAACTCTGGAATGATCAGACGGCAAATTAAGCTCCTGGAGATAAAGCCCCAAAATGGGAATGATGTAATACCGCAAGATGTTTTTTTTTTATTTCAATCGAACGAATGCGTTACAGGTTGGAGAAATGTCTAGTACTGAAATCACGTTTGCTTACGAACAACTTGTGACTTCCATATAAGAAAAATATTCACTTAGAATCTTTGTTGAGAGCTTTTTTGAACACATATTTCTGCAACGTTCGAATTTTCGCACGCAAGAGATTCCGGGAAATAAGGTCCCAAAATAGAAATGAAATGTGTAATAGTCTACCATATTTCTCCAACTCTGGTGTACGTATATATGGGAGCTATATATAATCTGAACCGATTTTGACTAAATTTGACATGTATAGTTAGAATAATAATTCTGCTATTTATGCGAAATTTCACGTAAATGGGAGTATAACTTTGGCCCCCTGGTCATATGAGTGCATATCGGACGGAAGATATATATGGAGGCCATATCTAAATCTGAACCGATTTCAACCAAATTTGGCACAATTACCGATACTACTAAACGTGGTCCTTGTGCGAAATTTGAAGCAAATCACGACAAAACCCCTGGATTTTGAGGCCATATAAGTTCAAATCGGACGAAAAATATATATGGGAGCTATATCTAAATCTGAATCGATTTTGACCATATTTGGCACATACAATAGTATCGTTAAGAGTACCACTTGTGCAAAATTTGAAGTAAGTCAGGACAAAACTCTGGCTTTTGAGACCATATAAGTCCAAATCGGGCGACAGATATATATGTGAGCTATATCTAAATCTGAACCAATTTTAACAAAATTTGACACACTTAACGATACTATTAAACGTACCCCTTGTGCAAAATTTGAAGCAAATCACGGCAAAACTCTGGCTTTTGTGGCCATATAAGTTCAAATCGGACGAAAGATATATATGGGAGCTATATCTAAATTTGAACCGATTTCAATCAAATTTACCAAGCATTGGGAGAATGTCAATTCTACCCTCTGTGCAAAATTTCGCGAAGATCGGTAGTAAACTTTGGCCTCTGTGGTCATATAAGTTCAAATCGGACGAAAGATATATATGGGAGCTATATCTAAATCTGAACCGATTTGGCTGATATTTTGCAAGATTTTCGAGATTCATAAAATATTTGGATATACGGTATTTCAAGAAAATCGGTTGATAAACACGCTAACTACGACCAAGTCGGGGATAAATATATATGGCAGCTATATCTAAATCTGAACCGATTTTTTCCAAAACCAATAGCTATTGTCTCTGTTCGAAGAAACGGCCCTATGCCAAATTTGAGGACGATCGGACTTAAATTGCGAGCTGTACTTTGTGCATAAAATTACATATACAGACAGACGGACGGACAGACAGACGGACATCGCTAAATCGACTCAGAATTTAATTCTAAGCCGATCGGTATACTAAAAGATGGGTCTATGACCACTATTTCTTGGCGTTACATACAAATGCACAAACTTATTATACCCTGTACCACAGTAGTGGTGAAGGGATACAATGAATAGATACAATGATACAATAGATACATAGATACAATAAATAGATACAATTAACTTTTTAATCAAACTCAGAAGATTAAGTTAAAAAAAAGTACTGGGCTTTTTGTTTTAATTTTTAATTAAAAATTTATTTCAAACAATCAATTTTTTAATACAACACTAAGTCAATTAAGAAAGTTACGTTTTTAATTAAAAAAAATTAATTGAGTTTGCAATCAACATCAATTCAATTTTTAATCAATTAATAACTTAATTGAAATTTGCAATTGAAATCAATTAATTTTTTAATAAAGTATTTTTCATGCCCAATTAAACTGTCATTGATACTATCATTTTCGTGATGGAAGACATTTCAATTAAAAAAGTAAGTGGATCCATTAATTTCGTGATTGAATCAGAAAAAAATGTTTGTGTGTGGGGAATTATTGCATTATCAAGAATAACATAATGAGTAGTGAACTTCTCTCTTATCACTAAGTGCTGCCCGATTCCATGTTTAGCTCAATGACAAGGGTCCTGCTCCTTATAAACGAGTCCGAAAGACGTTCCACATTGCGATTAATCCACATGGAGGAGATTTGAAACATTTAGTAATGGCGCCAGCATTACCGCTGAATTTCCGTTTGGGGTCTTATTTCTTGGGGACTAATTTCCCGGAGCCGAAAAATAGACATGCCTATTATTTCGCACAATTAAGTAAACAACCCTGTGTTTGGGTCCTTAGTCACGGTGATACATGGTGAAATTCGTTATAAGCAGAAACGAACTTAGTACTAAGCATAACATTTGAAATTATATATAAAACAAATGGGATAATCAATCTTTTTTGAAAGAATTCAGAAAGAAACTAACTGAAGTCAATGATTATAGTTTTATTTAGAGAGAATAAACCGAGATGTCTGAAGACATTCCGGAACACTATACTGAAAATTTTACTTCCAAATCAAGTGAATCAGATTCGGACCGTATTACCCCAAAAAAAAAATCGTCTGTTTTTTACATTAATGATAAGACTGAGCTAAATGAAACAGCTTCAGTCTATTTGGTGGTGTATTTTCTTATTTCTTTTCTAGATCTATTATTGTATACATTTATTTGTTAGGTACTTACAAATACTTGTGTATTTAATTTTACATATATAGCTAAATTAAAAAAAAATGTTAATTGTTTTGTTACTGATAATTTCACATTTGTATTGTGGTAGTGGTGCTTAGTTTTGTTTTTAATTTAATTGGGTGGGTGGGTGCATTTGTTATAATTATTATAAATCAAACTATTTTCACTTATTTTTTTTTCATAATAAATATATTATGCTCATTACAAAAAAAATATACAATATATTGTTGCTATATGTTTTACATCTATAGAACATTTTACAATCAATTGGATGCTCTAGTTTTTTTTTAGCGTGTGTCAATAAAATATTTGAAGTTTTATCACACTCTTTGTTTTTTGCAATTTTATCTGTTTTAACGGTCTGATAGACAGATAGGTAAGAGCGTCGGATAATTCAACAACGTTTTAACGTATAACGGGATGTTCATATAGGTTTAATTGTTATTATAACTTTTCGAGTATCTGTGATGCTTGTGATTTATATGAAA
The DNA here is from genome assembly GCF_050003625.1 of Haematobia irritans. NCBI lineage: Eukaryota > Metazoa > Arthropoda > Insecta > Diptera > Muscidae > Haematobia > Haematobia irritans. The sequence goes on from NC_134400.1 coordinate 210,964,458, forward strand.
TGCCTTGTAAGCACAGAAGATATATGATCTTTTTTATCGCAAAGTTGTAAACGTCGTAAACGTCACATTCCCGTCGTAACAAATTCAAAATACTTCAGTCGCGTCGCCTGAGCAGCGAATTCGATGATATCCAAGATGATGATATGTTCGAAGAAGTTTTAGTTCTCAGGAATGTTCATAAAATTATAAACGGATTTAAGGTGGGTATTAAGTTCGAGTTTAGCCGCTAAAATCGTCATTTTTTCACGATTACTTTTCTTTAATAATCCATTTTAAGGAATACAAACTGTGTGAAAATTGGCTTTGGACTATTCCCCATCAAGTTATAATGAAATCTTAAACAAAAATGTATAATTTTATGCCTTTTTTTTATCGATTTAGTTTTCACTTTAGTGAAAAAATTACGATTTTAGCGGCTAAATTCGAACTTAATACCCACCTTTAAAAAAAAGTAGAAGTGAATGGACTTATTTCAATGGAAGACTACAAGCCAAAATTACTATGTCCTATTTGATGGTACAGTAAACTTGACGATCTGTACAAGCTCATGCACATATTAGCCTTCCAAAAATTTCCACAGAAACTGACAACGAAAGAAACCCACTACTTAAGAGTGAATTTTATAAATTCACTTTTTAACGTATTAGAGTCAATTTCCATACTAATTAAAAATTGACAAAGCTCTAGCTAGTCATTCGCTGATGCAACGAAAGCTTCGATGAACATTATGAACAACGCAAAATCCGAATAGTTTGAAGTTGCGAATGCGAGATGTAAAACTAGTTAAGTTTTCAATAACAGCATACGTTTTACATCCATTTTATCGGGAGCCGAACTAAATTAAATTAAAAAAGTTTAAAATTTTTTTGTTTAAAAATAGGTTTTCTACATTAGGATTATGAATTTTGCGACATACGTATTATACCGTCGTAAATGTATGTCGCAAAAGTCGCAGTTTACGACAGGCCAACCCTGATTATCACCTCAGAAATGTTTCGAGAGCATAATTTTACTTTTTGTGTTTAAATATAACCATAGCGATATGCGGTAGGTAGATCAAAATCGGCGAATACCGTGACGGCTAGCGGTGTGTCGCCAAGTTACTTGGTCACGTGGAAATTCATTTTTCTTGAAATAACTCAACAAATAACAAAACATTATATGTTTTTAACATTATACATTTGATTTTTATTCCTCTATTAAATATTGAATTATCATGTTATATTGACCATCAAAAATACTAGGAAACAAGAAAAAAGGACATTTTCGCCAACAAGCTTATTGTGTTTGTCGTCACCACAAAAATGTTTCGCCTACCGCCTATCGCTTTGGTTATATTTACACAATTTCCTGGAAACATGGAACAAATTTGTATAGCACACATATATATATATAACAATAGCGATAGGCGAAAATATTCAAAGTTCAGACCAGAATTTTATTTGTGAAAACCAGGGCTGTGGAGTCGAGCCAATTTTGCTCGACTCCGACTCCAGCATTTTTCGTCAGCTCGACTCCGACTCCGACTCCGGAGTCGACTCCGGGTAATATAACTAAATCTCATTTTAATACCACTAATTTGTAGTTCTATTGTGGGGGTACCGTAAGTGGATCGATATAAAGTATCGTATATATTTATGTGTGCAAAAAAAGGTGTTAATTTCACATTAGATGCCAATTGAACTCTATATTTCAAATTTAGGGCAATGTTTAATAAATAAAATAATGATATAAATACCCATCATAATATGAGAAGATACCAACAGTATATGTATTTGTGGACCAAAATTATTGATACTATCTCAAATCCTTTAAATTTGTTGCGAGCTATATAAAGGTTTATATTCCCATTTGCATGAATTTGAATCTGAATCGATTTAGACAAAATTGTATATACTTCTACAAAATCTATGTACTTAAAATTTAAATCTAAGGTTATGGGACGTAACACAATTTTAACAAAAAATAAAAATGCAAGGAAAGTCTAAAGTCGGGTGGGCCGATTATAATATACTCTGCACAACTTTGTATTTAGATGTACATTTTGATAAAATCTCAAATCAGACTTCTACAAAATCTCGGGCAACTTTGGGAAATATGTATAATTGTTTAGACAATTTCGCAAAAATGCATTTATGATTCATTCATTGAAAAGTTTTAAAATTTGAGTAATTTCTACAAGTTTTCGACTTAGCAGTGAGTATCAGTGAGCAAACAATTTTGGAAAAATTTTTGTGTAGTACATAAAATTTTGCAAAATTTTTTATAGAAATAAAAGTTTGAAAAAATTATCAATAGAAATACAATTAAAAAAAATTGTGTAGCAAACAAAATTTTGCAAAATTTTCTATAGAAATAAAATTTTGCAAAATATTCTATAGAAACAAAATTTTGACTAAATTTTCTATAGAAATAAAATTTTGACTAAATTTTATATAGAAAAAAAATATTTCTATAGTAATAAAATTTTGAATACATTTTTTATAGCAGTGAGTATCAGTGAGCATCAGTAAGAAAAAAATTGAGAAAATTTGCTATAGAAATAAAATTTTACAATTTTTTCTTATAGAAATAAAATTTTGAAAAAAATATCAATAAAAATACAATTTCAGAAAATTTTTTGTGTAGTAAATAAAATTCTGCAAAATATTCTACAGAAACAAAATGTTGACTAAATTTTCTACAGAAATAAAATTTTGACCAAATTTTCTAATAAAAAAATCTATTACTATAAAATTTTGGCAAAATTTTCTGGAGAAATAAAATTTTGACTTAAATAAAAATAAAATTATGAATAGAAATAAAATTTTGAAAATTTTTTTGTGTAACAAACAAAATATTGCAAAATTTTCTATAGAAATAAAATTTTGCAAAATATTCTATAGAAACAAAATTTTGACTCAATTTCCTATAGAAAAAAATATTTCTATAGTAAAAAAATTTTGAATAAATGTTTTATACAAATAAAATTTTGACAAAATTTGCTATAGAAATAAAATTTTGACAAAATTTTCTATAAAAAACAACGTTGAAACCATTTTCTGTCAATATTCCACATATGCATATGGCCTTAAAATAAAATTAAAAAAAATACTTTCGATTGTTCGAAATATTTCATATAAATTGATATGGGCATTAAAATGGATCGATCCAGCCCATCTGCTAGTCTAACATTCTAGGAAACATAAAAAGATAGCCGTAATTGGAAGTTGATTTTGTTTTACAATCATGCTGTACATGCGTAAAAACTTGCTTAGTTACAAAAATGTGAAGTGTTTTAAAAAATTAGGTTTAGCCGGAGTCGGAGTCGAGCAAAATTTTTACGACTCCGACTCCGACTCCAGCAAAATCTTCAGACTCCGACTCCAAGACTCCGACTCCGGCTCCACAGCCCTGGTGAAAACTACCTGTGTTTGTACAACATTCCAAAAAAGTTATATAAACAAAATTGTAGTATGAGCGGCATATTACAGTAATTCCCACGTATTTACTCCCATGCTTAAATAACTATCATGCTTAATCTCCCAAATGGTTGAATACTCTTTTATTTTTCTTATTTTTAATACAAACATGTATAAACGACCGTAAGTTCGGCCAGGTCGAATCTTATGTACCCTCCACCATGGATTGCATAGAAACTTCTACTAAAGACTGTCATCCACAATTGAATTACGTGAGTTGCGATAACACTTGCCGATGGCAAGGTATCTTAACACTTCTTAACACCGTCTTCTAAATTGTAAGTTAGTCCAAAACAAGTAAGGAAAGTCTAAAGTCGGGCTGGTCCAATGTGTTGGGCGCTATATAAAGGTTTATGTTTCCATATACATATATTTAAACCTGACCAGATCTGGACAAAATTCTACAATATTTGTAGACTTTAAATTTAAGTCGGCTAATGCCCTGGGTGGAACACAAGTTTAGGAAAAAAAACAAGTAAGTAAAGTCTAAAGTCGGGCGGGACCGACTATATTATACCCTTCACCCCTATGTAGGCCAAAATGTGTGTTACCATCTCAACTACTTCACATTTGCTGGAAGCTATGTAAAAGAGACAATTTTTTTACTTCTACAAAATCTCTAGAATTAGAATTTAAATCGGCTAACGCTATACAGTTAATTGGAGGAAACTTCCATTGAAAATGGGTCTAAAATGTGTAAACAGTCTACCATATTTCCCCAACTCTGGTGTACGTATATATGGGAGCTATATATAATCTGAACCTGATTTTGACTAAATTTGACATGTACCACTGTGGTATCACAATGGACTGAATAGTCTAAGTGAGCCTGATACACCGGGCTGCCACATAACCTAACCTAACCTAACCATAGTTAGAATAATAATTCTGCTATCTATGCGAAATTTCAAGTAAATGTGGGAGTATAACTTTGACCCCCCTGGTCATTTGAGTGCAAATCGGACGGAAGATATATATGGGAGCCATATCTAAATCTGAACCGATATCAATCAAATTTGGCACAATTACCGATACTACTAAACGTACTCCTTGTGCGAAATTTGAAGCAAATCACGGCAAACCCCTGGATTTTGAGGCCATATAAGTTCAAATCGGACGAAAGATATATATGGGAGCTATATCTAAATCTGAATCGATTTTGACCATATTTGGTACATACAATAGTATCGTTAAAAGTACCGCTTGTGCAAAATTTGAAGTAAGTCGGGGCAAAACTCTGGCTTTTGAGACCATATAAGTCCAAATCGGGCGAAAGATATATATGTGAGGTATATCTAAATCTGAACCAATTTTAACAAAATTTGACACACTTAACGATACTATTAAACGTACCTCTTGTGCACAATTTGAAGCAAATCACGGCAAAACTTTTGTGGCCATATAAGTTCAAATCGGACGAAAGATATATATGGGAGCTATATCTAAATTTGAATCGATTTCAATCAAATTTACCAAGCATTGGTAGAATGCCAATTCTACCCTCTGCGCAAAATTTCACGAAGATTTGTAGTAAACTTTGGCCTCTGTGGTCATATGAGTCTAAATATATATATATATATATGGGAGCTATATCTAAATCTGAACCGATTTGCATGATATTTTGCAAGATTTTCGAGATTCATATTTGGATGTACGGTATTTCAAGAAAATCGGTTGATAAACACGCTAACTATGACCAAATCGGGGATAAATATATATGGCAGCTATATCTAAATCTGAACCGATTTTCCCAAAACCAATAGCGATTGTCTCTGTCCCTAGAAACGGTCCTATGCCAAATTTGAGGACGATCGGACTTAAATGTGCACAAAATTACATATACAGACAGACAGACGGACGGACAGACAGACAGACGGACATCGCTAAATCGACTCAGAATTTATAAAAGATGGGTCTATGACCACTATTTCTTTGCGTTATATACAAATGCACAAACTTATTATACCCTGTACCACAGTAGTGGTGAAGGGTATAAATATGGGAAACATTTAAATCTGAACCAATTTTGAGGCAACTTCGCAAAAGTGTATTTATGATTTATCGGTCGATAGATTTGTATTAGAAATAAAGGTAAATTTGAGTCATTTTTACAAGTTTTCGACTTAGCAATGGTGATTTTATAAGGAAAATGTGGGTATTTTGGTCATTTTTTCCAAAACCGGAAAAACATATATATGGAAGCTATATCGAAATCTGAACCGATTTCAACCATGTCATGTGTACTTAGTATTTGAAATCTACTCCCTCTGCAAAATTTCACGTAAATCGGACTACAACTTTGACCTCTGTGGTCATATGACGGAAAATCGGTCGAATGATATATATGGGAGCTATATCTAAATCTGAACCGATTTCAATAAAATTTGGAACACTTGACTACACTACTAATTGTACTCCAAAATTTCAATCAAATTGGGCTAAAACTCTGGCTTCTGGGGCCATATAAGTCCATATCGGACGAAAGTTATATATATATATATATATATATATATATATATATATATATATATATATATATATATATATATATATATATATATATATATATATATATATATATATATATATATATATATATATATAAATATGGGAGCTATATCTAAATCTGAACCGATTTGCATGATATTTTGCAAGATTTTCGAGATTCATATTTGGATGTACGGTATTTCAAGAAAATCGGTTGATAAACACGCTAACTATCACCAAATCGGGGATAAATATATATGGCAGCTATATCTAAATCTGAACCGATTTTCCCAAAACCAATAGCGATTGTCTCTGTCCCTAGAAACGGTCCTATGCCAAATTTGAGGACGATCGGACTTAAATGTGCACAAAATTACATATACAGACAGACAGACGGACGGACAGACAGACAGACGGACATCGCTAAATCGACTCAGAATTTATAAAAGATGGGTCTATGACCACTATTTCTTTGCGTTATATACAAATGCACAAACTTATTATACCCTGTACCACAGTAGTGGTGAAGGGTATAAATATGGGAAACATTTAAATCTGAACCAATTTTGAGGCAACTTCGCAAAAGTGTATTTATGATTTATCGGTCGATAGATTTGTATTAGAAATAAAGGTAAATTTGAGTCATTTTTACAAGTTTTCGACTTAGCAATGGTGATTTTATAAGGAAAATGTGGGTATTTTGGTCATTTTTTCCAAAACCGGAAAAACATATATATGGAAGCTATATCGAAATCTGAACCGATTTCAACCATGTCATGTGTACTTAGTATTTGAAATCTACTCCCTCTGCAAAATTTCACGTAAATCGGACTACAACTTTGACCTCTGTGGTCATATGACGGAAAATCGGTCGAATGATATATGTGGGAGCTATATCTAAATCTGAACCGATTTCAATAAAATTTAGAACACTTGACTACACTACTAATTGTACTCCAAAATTTCAATCAAATTGGGCTAAAACTCTGGCTTCTGGGGCCATATAAGTCCATATCGGACGAAAGTTATACATATATGGGAGCTATATCTAAATCTAAACCAATTTCTTCCAAAATCAATAGGGTTCTATTCTGACCCAAAACAGGAACTTGTGTCAAATTTGAAGTCGATTGCGACCTAGACTTTGATCACAAAAATGTGTTCACAGACAGACGGACGGACATGGGTAGACCGACTCAGGGACCCACTCTGAGCATTATTGCCAAAGACACCATGTGTCTATTTCGTCTCCTTCTGGGTGTTGCAAACATATACACTAACTTATAATACCCTGTTCCACAGTGTGGCGCAGGGTATAAAAAGCCGATAAAATACGTATATCGGTTTGACAAAATTTTCTATGGTAATAAAATTTTGACAAAATTTTCTATAGTAATAAAATGTTGACAAAATTTCCTATAGAATTACAATTTTGATAACATTTTCTATAGAAATAAAATTTTGACAAAATTTTGTATAGAAATAAAATTTTGACAAAATTTTCTATAGAATGAAAATTTTGGTAGATTATTTTTGGCGATATGGAACAATTTTTTTTGTGATTTCAATCGAATCGGATGAATTTTGCTCCTCCAAGAGGTTCCGGAGGTCAAATCTGGGGATCGATTTATATGGGGGCTATATATATAATTAAGGACCGATATGCATGGTTGTTAGAGAGCCTATACTTACACCACATACCGAGTTTCTACTGGATAGGATGAATTTTCCTCCTCCAAGAGGATCCGCAAGCCAAATCTAGGGGCTATACGTAAAAGTGATCCGATATGGTATTTGCAATACCATCCGATCTACATCAATAACAAATGCTTATGCCAAGTTACAAGTCGATAGCTTGTTTCTTTTGGAAGTTAGGGTGATTTCAACAGACGGACGGACATGCTTAGATCGACTCAGAATTTCACCACGTCCCAGAAAATACATACTTTATGGGGTCTTATAGCAATATTTCGATGTGTTATAAACGGAATGACAAAGTTAATATCCCCTCCATCCTAGGGTGGAGGGTATAAAAATACGCCCTTAAAAAATTCTTCTAATTATCCATACCGGTCCAATTAAAAACTTTATTGAAGTTGAAAACATAAGAAATTAAAAATAAAAATAATTGACTTTTATAATTTAACTGACTTTTTAAACAAATTAAAAAATAAAGTCAATTAAGAAAATTATTGAAAATGTTAAATGTTAAATGTTAAAAATATATTTCCAATTAGAATATAATTGAAAATTTTGTGCAAAAATATTTAGTTTCACTCAATTCATTACCCAGCAAAAAAGAGCTTCCAAAAAAGTAGTTTGGATCCCCAATCTGTGATCCGGAAGTAGTGCAAATTTGAATTTTACATGGGCTTGTCATAGGACGGAAGTACTCCCTTTTTTGATCCTTTGCATTGCTTTAGAAGTTGTGCCCTGGAAGTTAATTTGAATGAAGAAATTTAAAAAGCGAAAATTTTTTTTTCAACCAATTTCACTTTTTTTCATCAATATGTTTTATTACACAATTATTTAATTTAATTTTTACAATTTGAAAAACTTTTTCGCTCCGACCAGGGGTTGAACGTGGGTTTGCTGGCACCATAACAGAACGCCTTAGCACACTCAGCCACAAACGCCATTGAACATAAAGCGTCGAAAGGTCAATTCAAATGTTTGTGATATGATCGTAATACGACACGAAGGAATAACATTCTAATTGCTTCTCGAGATGTTCTTTATTAGTATGAACGAAAAAATAAGAAACGCAAGTTCAAATCTCACCAGCGGTAATTTTTTTTATCAAATATTTTTCTAAAAAATTTTTTTTTATGTCATGCATCGTTTTTATTTTTTATTTTCGGCATATATTTTCATATATATATTTTCAAATATATTTTTTCCATCAAAAATATATTTTTTCCATCAAAAATCAACAAAAAAAAAAATTAAAAATTCTCGTAATTTGCAAAACCTTTTCAAAAGAACCTCCATGGAAGCGAAAAAGTCAAACGGCACAGGTTCAAATCCCAGCGGGGATGAAATTTATTTTTTTATAATTTTTTTTTTTTTACTTTAATTTCTATTTTTTTAGTTTTTGATTAGTTTTCAATTTTTTTGTAAAATTTAATTATACAAAATTTTCACTTAAAATAGCCTGATTGCGTTCTTTCTAATACTTGTCCAAAAGGACTGCATCGAAAGTGGAAAAAAATTATTGGGGGATCCCAAGATGCCCTTTAGAAGAAATGTTTGTGCACTTGTCCAAAAGAACTGCACCGGAAGTTGAAAAAACTCGATGGGGGATTCTGGGATGGGCTTTAAAAGAAATGTTTGTGGAACAACTTCCAATTTTTTTGCTGGGTAGGTTAGCTTAGGTGGCAGCCCGATGTATCAGGCTCACTTAGACTATTCAGTCCATTGTGATACCACATTATTCATTGGTCTTTCTATCATTGGTTCATTATATGTTAACTTAAATCTAAAGAACAATTCAACTATAATTATTATTGGAAAATTCATAAAAAGGAATAAACTCTTGTGAACAAAATAAAGAAAAAATATATAAATAAATAAACAATAATCAAATAAATAACTAATTGCCTCAACTAAAAGACTAGTTGAGTTTTCGAACAATAACCAATAAATTTTTTAAGTAAATTAATTAGACAAATAATTGAAAAGGCCGAAAAATCAATTAGTTTGGTAAAAAAAGAAATTTTGGTTAAGAAAATCTCAGTGGTTGAAAAATAAAAATTTGATGTCTGAAATATAAGCCAAACCAAAAGTAAAGATTACTTCAAATAGGACCAAATAGTCCGAACCGGAGAATGAAGCCGAACCATTTTTGTCAGCGGCGGATGACACTCAAATTGTGATACCGGCTGCGGCGGATTTACGGCTGAACCAATGCAAATATGTCTACTCCTCTTCAGTCAATTATAAAATATCTCAATAAAAGTATTTTAATTTTACAATTAATTATTTTTCGAGCTTTAATGACAAATTACCTCAAGGAATTTGATCTATGGAACCATTGAAAAGAAAACGTCAGATACAAATCTATACACGCCTAGACTGCAGTAACAAAACGAAATCAAAATAAGATCAAGGGATTTGTAACTATATGAAAAGATGATGCACAGTGGGAGTCAAGATGATTCAATTTGTAAGAAGAAAATTCCCAAATGTTTTCTCCATAAGAAGTTAGCATAAAGGGAACAAAATTGAGTTATCTCTCCCAGCCAGATCTATACTAAAGGCTGTGGAAAGGTTCATTCGCCCGAACTGAAACACGTACAGTCTAGCCGTGCATAGATTTGTATCTGGCGTTTTTTTTCAATGGTTCCATAAATCAAATTCCTTGATGTAATTTGTCCATAAAGCTCGAAAAAGAATTAATTGTAAAATTAAAATATAATGCATTTAGACGTTAATCGCTGTTTCGGTATCAGGCTAACATGAAAAACTCAATAAAAGTAATCAAACCGCTAATTTAATTTAATTCATATCTGTAGAGCATAATTTTAGCTAAATTATTATATAATCATAGTAATCAATTAGTTTGTGGGAAAGAGTAATTGTTTAACAGGAAATGAGAGAAATGTGAAGTTATTTTTTTAGATTTTAAAGAATTTATGTTTATTAAAATTTCAGTCGAGATGAGTCGATTGAATCAATAACGACGTCGGAGGACCAAAAATCGTCAGCAGCCCGACTCGGTGGCTTCATTCTCTGGCCTGAACTGGAAATTTCTATATAATTTTTTATAGAATTGGTTTTTGTTAATTTTGGTGTGATTGGAAACTTAACACAAAATGTTTGTGTTGTATAAGGTTTTTGTCTTAAATATGCGAAAATCGAGCAGTTGAGGTAATTACGCAATCTCACTTATTTACACATGTATGGCATTTAGACGTAAAGGTTTATTTACGTCTTTTAGTTATTCGGTCTCGAATAAATGCTATACTCTGATGATTTTCCAAAAGTGTGCACATTTTTTAGTGACGTAATGAAGTGGGGGATTGAAATATTGGATGGGAAAATATTTGATAACATCCACTATCCACAAAAATAGATAGATTTCATCTTTTGATATTTATAATTTAGCTGTTATGGTCTTGCTATTGTTTTGTTTTAACTTTAGTGGTTGCGTTTATAATTTAGAGTAATTTGTAGTAGTAGTTACTTGCATGTTTTAACGATTTTATATGATATTAAAACTTAGAAGTGATAAAGATATACATTTAAGTTTTTCCTTTTTCATTTAATTAACAAGCCCTTGGAAAGTTTAATTGAACAATTGTTAATAATATAAAGTTTTTAATTGTTATTTAGTTTGTTCATTGGATGAGGCACAATTAGTACAATTAATAGGTTATAGATATATTTTTATTTTAAATCGTAGCAACATTACAAATATGATAGTAATTTAAATGTAGATTTAGATATTTGTAGATATATTTGTAGATTGATTTAAAACAATTTAGTAAAAATCGAACAAGCCCAATAAATAATAGTGAATAATAGCTATTAAGAATTGTTTTGCTACTATTAACAAGTTTGGTTTTTCTAGAAGAATTTTGGCACTTTTTTTATAATAGATTTTATAACTATTTTTTTTGTTTGTTATTTGTTATTGTTGATCTGAAGTGTTTATAGAACAATTGCATGCCATCATATCTTTCAATTAGTATTTATAACAAAAATAGAATACTCTTTTATACAAAGCGGAGTTGATTTTCTAACTTTCATTTGAAATGAAAGAGGTTTTTTGTTTCACTGTTTAACTATTTTAAATACTATTTCATTTTCTATTTAAATTTTAATTAGTAGTAGAGCCATTTGTGTAAAGTTGCAATGATATTTTTAAGTTAACAAAACGGAGGTGGACAGATTCATTTCTTTTCTTTAAGAAAATTTTAAAATTCTAAACGAGTTTGGGCTTTTCTTTAGCAAAATTCTATCTATTATATATAACCTTCTCCTCATCGTATTTGTTAACATTCATAGTTAATCTTTAGATTTCCTAAAATCAAGCTCCTTTGTTTGTATTTAACAAATTGTTTTTAATTATAATATATTTTTTACTGTACTCTTTATATTTATTTGGTTATATAAAAACTAAAAAATAACATATGTTTTGGATATATATTTTTTTTTGATATGCCTGAATAACAATTGCAATAAATTTTTATTAATTTGCTTAAAACATCCTGTAAATGCTATAGAAGATAATATGCCCCCATGAACACAAAATATTAGAAATGTTTGAATCCAATCAAACATCTCGTTTGTTTGGTATTAGCTCCGTTCGAGTACCTGATAATTTTTGATAATTATCACAAATGTTTACTGGAAGTCATCCGTTTACTCCAAAAAGCCAGGCCAGGAGAGCTAGAGAGAGTTCAAATTTCACATTTGAGAAATAGAGAGAAATTGCAAGCTTGTGCCAGAGAGAATAAAAACACAAGAGGACGAAAATTTCTCTTCTACAAAAACGACAAATGTCAACCGTATAGATGTCGCACAATGCCTGCAGCTTTGGTATAACCGACGTTGCGGTCTAAGCGCTGTTTTGATATATTGTTTATAAAGGCATCGGCAGTTATAATTTCAAATTGTCTGCCAAACTGAACTGTGTGATGCCGATGCAAACTGTATGATATTTGAGAGAAGCGCCGACAAAAACTGCATGATATTAGAGAAATTTTCCTCATGGCTGCCACTTACTGACGCAGTTTCACTTCACAGTGTCGTTCTCCTGTATTTTTATTCTCTCTGCTTCTGCTGGAGACAGTGTTGCCAGTATTGGGGATTTTTCCCCAAATTGTGGATATTTTTCCGTGAATGGGGATGAATTTTCTGAGTTGGGGACTTGGGGATTTGGTTGGGTATTTTTGTGGTGACTATTTTGAAATCGGTTTAACATAATAAATTAATATCAAATTTCTACATTTTAACAAAAGAAGTCCAGTGGTTCGTCAACTTTTTATAAAGAAAACTATGCTACTTTTTATTCCACGATATTCGAATGGGTGCAAATGGAGCATTTCAACTAGAAACGGATACAGAATTTTATTTCGAGGGCCTAAGCTCGTTTTACTTTTAATTTTTCTCATTTTGGCTAAGATATTTTTCTACAATTGCAAAATCATTTAAGACTCCGTAATCAGTGTACATCACTGATTTGTACAATATATCCGAATACAGATATTATGAAGATAATTCAACCTTGTATTGATCTACCACCACGGTTGTCACTTCAGTCAAATATAATCTACCAAAATTGGAAGAAAATTTTACGAAAAAAAAAAACAAAACCAACAAATCGTTTTTCCAAAATTTTATTTCTATTCTATTTTGACAACATTTTCTTTAGAAATAAAATTTTGAAAAATTTTTCTATAGAAATAAAATTTTGACAAAATTTTCTATAGAAATAACATTATAGGCTCCGGAGATCAAATCTGGGAAACGGTTTGTATGGGTGCTATATATAATTATGGACCGATATGGACCAATTCTTGCGTGTTTGTTAGAGACCACATTCTAACACCATGTTCCAAATTTCAACTGGATCGGATGAAATTTGCTTCTCTTAGAGCAATCGCAAGCCAAATTTGGGGGTCCGTTTATATGGGGGCTATACGTTAAAGTGGACCGATATGGGTCATTTGCAATACCATCCGACCTACATCAATAACAACTACTTGTGCCAAGTTTCAAGTCGATAGCTTGTTTCGTTCGGAAGGGTCTTAGAGCAATATTTCGATGTGTTACAAACGGAATAACAAAGTTAATATACCCCCATCATATGGTGGAGGGTATAAAAAGAATTGCGGCCCAAACCCCAAAAATACGAGATTTAATATTGAGCGGATTTGCTCTTTAGGAATAACACAAAAGCAAATACCGATCTATGATGCGCAAATCAAAGCTCTTTGATGTCTTGTCATAAATTGTGTTTGTTGCCATCTGGCCACTTTATTACCCACAAAAAACGCGTCTTATTTTCACTTTCGTTCTCATTTCTGAAAAAAAGCGAATTTTACCTAACATCTTAGTATTACTGATGCATCGCTCGATTTTTAAATATAATAAAACAATTAAAGTTGATGTTTTCACAAAAAGTTAAAAAATGCGATAAAAACCGCGAAAAAAGTTAATTTATTATACCCTCCACCATAGGATGGGGGTATATTAACTTTGTCATTCCGTTTGTAACACATCGAAATATTGCTCAAGACCCCATAAAGTATATATATATTCTGGGTCGTGGATAAATTCTGAGTCGATCTGAGCATGTCCGTCCGTCTGTCCGTCTGTCCGTCCGTCTGTTGAAATCACGCTAACTTCCGAACGAAAGAAGCTATCGACTTGAAACTTGGCACAAGTAGTTGTTATTGATGTAGGTCGGATGATATTACAAATGGGCCATATCGGTCCACTTTTACATATAGCCCCCATATAAACGAACCCCCAAATTTGGCTTGCGGGGACTCTAAGAGAAGTTAAATTTGCTTCTCCGGCTGAAATTTGGTACATGGTGTCAGCATATGATCTCTAACAACCATGCAAAAATCGGTCCACATCGGTCTATAATTATATATAGCCCCCATATAAACCGATCCCCCGATTTGGCTTGCGGAGCCTATAAGAGAAGCAAATTTCATCCGATCCGGCTGAAATGTGGTACATGGTGTTAGTAGTGACCATGCAAAAAATGATCCATATCGGTCCATAATTATATATAGCCCCCATATAAATCGATCACCAGATTTGACCTCCGGAGCCTTTTGGAAGACCAAAATTCATCTGATTCATTTGAAATTTGGTACGTGATGTTAGTATATGTTATCCAAAAACCATGCATGAATTGGTTCATATCAGTCCATAATAATATATAGCCCATATAGACCGATCCCCAGATTTGCCTCCGGTGCCTTTTGGAGAAGCAAAATTCATCCGATCTGGTTGAAATTTGGTACGTGGTGGTAGTATATGATATTTAACAGCCATGCCAAAAGTGGTCCATATCAGTCCATAATCATATATAGCCCCCATATACACCGATCCCGAGATTTGGTTTTGGAGCCTCTTGGAGAAGCAAATTTCATCCGAGTTAGTTGAAATTTGGTACATTGTGCTAGTATATGGTCGTTAACAACCATGCCTAACAAGGTCCATATCGGTCTATAGTTATATATAGCCCTCAGATAAATTGATCCCCAATCACACAAAAACTGGTCCTATCACGTTCATAATTGTATATAGTCCCATATAAGCGACCCCCATATTTGAATTCTGGCTCTCTACCACGTATGAACTAACTCATAATTTAGAAAACGATGTTAAGAAGTTTTAAAATAGGTTAGGTTAGGTTAGGTTATGTGGCAGCCCGATGTATCAGGCTCACTTAGACTATTCAGTCCATTGTGATACCACAGTGGTGAACTTCTCTCTTATCACTGAGTGCTGCCCGATTCCATGTTAAGCTCAATGACAAGCTTTTTATAGCCGAGTCCGAACGGCGTTCCACATTCCAGTGAAACCACTTAGAGAAGCTTTGAAACCCTCAGAAATGTCACCAGCATTACTGAGGTGGGATAATCCACCGCTGAAAAACTTTTTGGTGTTCGGTCGTAGCAGGAATCGAACCCACGACCTTGTGTATGCAAGGCGGGCATGCTAACCATTGCACCACGGTGGCTCCCAAGTTTTAAATTACCACAACCCAAGTAATTCGATTGTGGATGACAGTCTTTCGTAGAAGTTTCTACGCAATCCATGGTGGAAGGTACATAAGATTCGGCCTGGCCGAACTTACGGCCGTATATACTTGTAATTGTTAAAATTAATCTTTGGGACTGACTCATTGAACAATCTAAAGTATATGGTGTCTTGATAATGTTTGGTATCATTCGGACAAAGTAATAAAGCGGATTATTTGCATAGAATACTTCAGGGATGATAAGTAACCAAAATATTAAAAAAATGCTGTTTCCAAATCTCCCTTCAATCATTCCGTGCAAACGTTTTCAATTTTCAAAATTTTTACCAGCGAGTAAAAATTATTTTTGGAGTTTTATTAAATGGAATGAATTATACTCACGGCTAAAAACCCCAAGATTAACCCTTAAATGCACAAGATCACCGATTCCTACGAAAAAAAATATATAATATAGAAAATGGTAAAAGAAAAGAAAATTTGCATACAACAACAAAAAAATTGCTTTTATTTTTTGAAAAAATAGTGGTTGTATCTTAAAAAAATGCAGTGCGTATTAAACTAAGTTTTTATTTACAAATAAAAAAATTGACTTTAGTAAAGAATAGAGAATAGATATATTTTTACATTACATAGTTTTTCTTTGCCAATATTACTTTCATATCTGGTAAATATTATTTATCTTCCAATTTGTAGTTTTGGGAATTTTTTTCTCAAAATTGTATTTTGAATTTTAATTTTAAAAGCTTTGCAGAAAAACATATTTTTAAAAATAGCATTATGATGTTGTAAATATATCAAATTTAATTTCATAGAATCCGGTCAAAATTTTAACACGTAAGAATTTTTTTCTGGTTGTATATTAAAAGATTTAAGGGCTAAGATACCGTATGAACTAGGATTTCACTCTTTCTTAAAAAAATATATTAATATAAAAGATAAATTGATTAGGGCTAGTTACCATATTTGAATTTATGCCTTTTAAGAAGGTTGAAAGAAAATACCAAATATGTCGCGGGAGTGTCACGGTACTTATTTAACTTAAAAACTTCCAATAAAAAGTACAATAAGTGACAACTTAATAAACTCTGGGGTACTCACAAATAAAGTGATTCTCATGATTTCTTTGTAACTTAAAGGATATTATCTTCTATACCATTTAGTTTTTTTTGTTTCTTCTCCAGACAAAAAAATCATTATTTCAAATTTTTTTCTAATATGCTATTTAATACGTAATAGTTTTATTTTCTTTTAAAGCTGACACAAACTTGCCTTATCATGTATATAAAAATAAAAATCGCTGAGCATTTGTGTTTCATTTTTGTCCTTTAATATTCCTCTATATAACTGACTTTCTATCTAGGTACACATTTACATACATAAATGTTGCTGTAGCAGCTTTCTTCCATAAAACTAAACGAACATAAAAATGGTGGCAAAAGTTTATAAATAAAACTCAAATCGTATCCATAATCTTCAAATTATTCATACGTACGTACGCAGAACATTGTATGCATATGTGAGCCCCATTCCCCACTCCAAAGCGACCTGAACCGCCCAGCTAATTTCATGTACGGTGTGTATGACTGTGTCAGCGTCACAAAATCAATTACTGGCGTGCCATAAACAATTATTATGACGTGTAATATTTGGATCAAGTTCATTGATTTCGCCGTCAATGATTTAATATCAAGAACGCAGTCATAGGATTGCATGACGACATGGTCGTTCGTTGCCATCATTGTGGTTGCCGTTGTAGTCTTCGTCGTCGCAAGCGTCATCGTCTTTATCATCGGGGCCAGGAAATTAAATCACAATATTGTCGTTACCGTTATCGGTTTACCATCGGCATTAATTTGTACTTCCTTTTCCGTTCGAATATTATTCGTAAAGCTTTGCACACTGGGCGGTTTACTCAAATCAATGGGTGGTATATCTTCATCGTAGTCCTCCTCCATTTCGGCTTCGACTTGTTCTTCGACATCGATAATCGATGAGGGTTCTTCGAAGGGTTCCAATGATTTAGACGGTGCCGGATAGAAATGTTGCGGTTGTTTCTTGGAGGCCGATGGACCTGGCATATAAATAATACCATCATCCTCCGTGTCATCATCGGCGTTGAGTGATTTGTTATGATTATTGTTGTTATTGTTGTTGTGGGCAACCATTTGTTGATGAGGATGATTATGATGATGGGAATGAGGATGGGTGTGGGGCTGGGATATTTCATTAGGATTACAAGCATAACTGGCGGCATATCCCGAGCCATTCTGATAGGGATTGGCTGATTTCACATATGAATTGCGACAACTGCCGCCACAGTTCATATGATTTTCGGGATCACCTCCATTAGCTCCATAACAATGACCCCTATGCACCGAACCAGATTCACCATATTTGTGCAGACTATGGCCCACAGTGCCTTGTATTTGTTGCCCACTGCCAGAGTGGGCAATTGACTGCTATATGTGGGAATGTGAACGAGCGATCGATAACGAATATGGGCTAATATCCTTTTGTATTTGCATTGTGTCGTAAATGGGAAACTCACAGCAGAGTATGAATTTCAATGCGGCTGGAACTTCTACATAGACGGCCGGTGGTACAGGTATCAGTGGTGAGGTTGAGGCTTTGTATTTCCGGTATTCCAGCTGACTGCAAAAAGTAAACAAATATCATTAAATTATTTTTATAAAAATTATGCCATAGACCAAGAAAGGTATAAACGCCTCAAGTCATTTGGAGAAATTCTAAGACAATATAACCATATCCGTCTGTGTGTTCTATTACAAAAAAATATTTGCTTGCAGTTAAATTTGATTATTTTTTACGAAATTTTCCACAGCCCAATGAAAATTTAAATTTCTTTAAAGATGTCTCAAATACTTTATGAACTAAACATGGACATTAAGTTCTATGGCCGTACACATAAGTTTAATATGAATTGAAGCAGAAGAAAATTTTTGTTCGATTCCCACAAATAGTAAGAATGAACACTTGTATGATTAAAATGGTCACGTTTGGGCGCCAACGATTTTTATACCCACCACCATAGAATAGTGATAGAATAGGGGTATAATAAGTTTGTCATTGTATCCCATCATAATATTGATTTCCGACTACATAAATTATGTATATGATCAGGATCAGGAAGAAATTCTATCTGGCTGTGTATTGTAATCGCGCTACAGTCTTCAATAATAAAGCTATCGTGCTGAAATTTTGCACAAACTTTTTTTTGTCTGCAGGCAGGTCTAGTTCGAAGATGGGCTATATCGGTCCAGATTTTAATATAGCCCACATACAAACCGCCCCCCGATTTGAGGTCTTGAGCATGTAGACACTGCAAAATTTTTCTCCGATTTAAAATCTAGAGGTATTTTGGGTGCATAAAAAAATGTGCTAAATATGGTGTGAATCGGCCCACGTTTTGGTTTTGAATTAAATTCTTGTCCTAGAGGTATTTTGGGTCAACACATAAATATGCTCAATATAGTTTGTATCAGTCCATATTTTTGTATAGCCCCCATATAGACCGATTTGCCTGAAATTGGAAATCTATAGGTATTTTGGGTGCCTGATATGATGCGTATCGGTACGTGTTTCGGTATAGCCCCCAGATAGCCCGATCTCTTGATTTGACTTCTTGGGCTTCTGGGCGCCAACATTTTTATCCGACCTGCCTGACATTGGAACTTTGGGTCCATACATAATTTTGACGAAGATGCTGTGTATTGGTTCATGTTTTGTTATCTCGCATATATAGACCGATCCCCAGATTTGAACTCGTGAGTATCTAGTCATCCCAATTTTTATCCGATTTGAGGTATTTTACTCGTAGGTTTAGGTAAGTAGTATGGCGAGTATGGTGTGAATCGGTCCATTTTTTTGTATAGCCCCCATATAGACTGATGTCGCGATTTCCATGATTTAGTATATATGTTTGCCATGTTATTCAATCCATCTGAAGTTCTATATATTTTCAAGTAACCCGATACTACGAAGAGTTTTCAAAGGAAACAATTATATTTGATTCATGATGGTGGGTATAAAAGATTCGGCCCGGGCGAACTTAAGTTTGTATATTCTTCTTTTCTTTAAAAAGTACACCAGGGCGTTACATTTTCGTGGATTTTTGGAAATGTCTGTAGTATAATTTAGTTCAATTATTGCAAGAAGTATTTCATTCTTGCTATAAACCAGTTTAGTTTTTTCTGTGTATTGTAATCACGCTACACACTTTAGTAATGGCGCTACGTCCTGAAATTTGGCTCAGATTGTTTTTTTTTTTTTTTTTGAAATCACGCTAAATTTCAAACAAGAAAGATATCCGCTTGAAATTGAAATAAAAAGTTCTTATTGCAGTAGGTTAGGTTAGGTGGCAGTCCCATGTATCTGGCTCACTTAGACTATTCAGTCCATTGTGATACCACATTGGTGAACTTCTCTTGCAGTAGGTCGATGAGTACTGCAAATGTAGCATTTGGACCCTTAATGGCCAAGGTACAATTTACTGTACTTGGTCAATATATTTCACCACGAAATCTCATAAAAAACAAAAAAAAAAATATTTTTTTTACACTCTCGCTAATATGACAAACGTCACACATATCTCTCCTACTTAAGACTTCAGTCTTAGTTCACCGTGGTAACTTCATTAAGGTAAAGTGTTATGAATTTCACAAAAATCTCACTTACTCTCTATATTTCTCATCAGCCGATCGTTCTCTCAAAGGGATACCGGACAAAAAGAGTATGATAAAGGTAGTGAAGATCGGTGAAGCTATTGCTACCCACTCATGACCCGAAATAACATTCAAAGATATGGCAAATATACCCCACCAGATGACAACTTCACCAAAATAATTGGGATGGCGTGATAAACGCCAAAGACCTGAAATGAAGTAAGAAACAAAAAGGTATAAACGTTCATTTAAATCCTTCACACTAAAACACTACACACACACACTCACCATCATTGCAGAATTTTCCTTGATTAGCGGGATCTTGGCGAAATGAAAATTTCTGCAAATCAGCATAGGTTTCGGCCAACAAACCCACAATGAACATACCCGTGCCAGCAGAGTCCAATGTGGTCATCGTCTTGGGAGCATTCGGTTGTGAGTGACGTGGTGAGTTAATGATTATTACTGGCAGCGAGACAATATAAACCCAGACGGCCTGTAATTGATTTAATTAAATTTTATTACATGTCTCCATGTGTTTGGTGAACAAGAATGTTGATCTAAGCTTGCGTCATTCATTTGTTCATTCCTTTCCATTGGTAGTTACCTGAAATGTCCAGAACACAGCATATCTAATAATATTTCTTCGAGTATCATCAAATTGTTTATCTCGTCCCAATTTAACAATGCGATACAGCAGGTAACCGGATAGACGGGCGCCCCAAAGGCATACAAACAATGTGACCATCAATTGGCGGCTATCATAGGCCTGTAAACAAATCGAAACAGAGAAACAAAAACAAAGATCAAATGAATTGGCTAGTAGAAGAAAAACTAACATTAAACAAACAAATAAACGAAACCACATTTACTAAGAGAGTGGAGATACAGAGACAACAGAACTATTACACAAATGGAATGGTGGCTATTGCAGCAACAGAACAGATAATGGTCATCCCAATAACCAACTGAATGCCTATCTGTCGATTTTGGTCATTTGTTCACTTAAATTTTATATGTGGACATTGGAGGCCATTGTCTGTGTATAAACCTCAATTACCATACACATATTTACATACATGTATGAGAGCGAGATGGAGAGAGGGAGTAGATTGCATTGCAAAACAAAACATTGAGAATTGTCCTCAGCTATAGGGTAAGGTTGGTTGGCTTTATGGGTGAATGGATTTTTGGAGACCATTTGTATTTAGTGTGTGTGAAGGATAGGGGAGGGGGGTGTGAGTTAAATTTGTATATGGGTTTGTGCATATTGCATGTGCTGCTATTCAAAATATATTATATGGGTCATTACATTACAAATCAAAGATTGAAAATGAAATTTCAGATAAGAGTGAACAATTGCCAAACTATGATATTGTTAAATAAATGGGGGAAATTGGGTATATTATCACCAGCTCGTAAATACGAAATAAAGCCCCGAAGAGAAAATGTTATCAAGTCTCAAATGTGAATGAAACTTACGCAACCCTAGATTATGTTTTCGTTAGCCGATAAGGTTTCAAATTCGGATTGAAGTGAGATATAAATTTAAAAATTGTTGGGCTAGGCTAGTAGGAAAAATATCTTACACAAATTCATACAGGGCTTACATCCTGAAGTAAAAAATAACATAATATCTTTATTTCTCGCTGAATTTAATTTCACAATAATATTTGCCTTAATATTTTGGGCAGTATTTCGCAAAATATTGGGTATTGTATGTTTGAAACACCTGGAAGGCAAAAATGGTCAGTGCTCCCACCCCATCTCCTTCCGAGACGATTTAATATATATGTATATATATATATATATATATATATATATATATATATATATATATATATATATATATATATATATATATATATATATATATATATATATATATATATATATATATATATATATATATATATATATATATATATATATATATATATATATATATATATTTGATAATACGAGAAAATTTTAATGTTAAATATCTCACATTTATATACATAAAATTTAAATTAGAAACAATATTTTTTATAGTGTATGCAAATGCCTTATGCCAAAGGGTAATTTGATTCTTACTTGACAATTTATTATGTGTGAAAAATTGCCATAGACAACTGCAATGAAGTGACAAAGTTAAGTATCAACTTGCTATTGCTTAGCAATAATTTTTAATAGAATTGTCATATTCTACAAGTGATGCTAATATCAAAATGTAAATAACTTCAATTGTCTGTAAAATAATGGGGGTGGAAAAAAATCCATGGAATTTAATTGAGTGTAAAATATTGTTTTCCTCTTCCTATGAACTTTTAAAATATACGTCAAAATCTTACTACATCAGAGATATGAGAGATATGTAATAACAAGATGCTAAGTTGATCTCTGATACAGATGACTACAATTTTTTTGATTAAATTATTGTCTACATAGCATATCGGCCTATTATTATTTTAAAATTACTGCAATTTTTGTCAACAATATTGTATTAGGAATATATAATGGCAATGGTTAAAGAATATTCTGCAAATTTAAATATTCTAAATTATGAAAACTTCCTGTGCAACCGGAAGTTAAGAATATTGTTTGAAAGACACCCATTTTTTCTAGTGTTTGTAAAGGTCACCCATTGGCTCGGTAATTTAAATCTTACTTGTTAATTTATTATGTGTGGAAAATTGCCATACACAACTGCAATCAAGTAACACTAAGGGGTATACAGTTTTATTCCTTAACAATTATTTTTCATAGAAGAATGAACATAACATAACCCATGTATGTTCAAGATGTGATAGTAATTTTAAACTGATAATAAATTTAATTGTATATAAAATAAAGTAGTAAAAAACAAGTTCCATGGATAGCGTAGAAACTTCTACGAAAGACTGTCATCCACAATCGAAGTACTTGGGATGTGGTATCTTGAATCGTTTTGTAAATTGTGAGTTAGTTCATACGTTGTATATATTAGACAAAAAAGGTATGTGTAAGTAAGTCTACAAATAATTACGAATCGATATGGACTTTTGCACGGTACGTAGGGAGCCAGATTTGAAATATGGGGGCTATATACAATTACGAACTTGATATGGACCAATTTTTGTGTGATTGGGGATCGATTTATCTGAGAGCTACATATAACTATAGACCGATATGGCCCTAGTTAGGCATGGTTGTTAACGGTCATATACTAGCACAATGTACCAAATTTCAACTGACTCGGATGAAATTTGCTCCTCCAAGAGGCTCAAAACCAAATCTCGGGATCGGTTTATATGGGGGCTATATATGATTATGGACTGATATGGACCACTTTTGGTACGGTTGTTAAATATCATATACTACCACCACGTATCAAATTTCGGATGAATTTTGCTTATCCAAAAGGCACCGGAGGTCAAATCTGGGGATCGGTTTATATGGGTGTTATATATAATTATATGGGGGCTATACGTAAAAGTGGACCGATATGGCCCATTTGCAATACCATCTGACCTACATCAATAACAACTACTTGTGCCAAGTTTCAAGTCGATAGCTTGTTTCGTTCGGAAGTTAGCGTGATTTCAACAGACGGACGGACATGCTCAGATCGACTCAGAATTTCACCACGACCCAGAATATATATACTTTATGGGGTCTTAGAGCAATATTTCGATGTGTTACAAATGGAATGACAAAGTTAATATACCCCCATCCTATGGTGGAGGGTATAAAAATCAATGGTATAGAAAGCCAACTGGTTTTTCTGATTTAAAATCTAAATTGTGTAAATTTTTTACCAACATTACCCAAATGAGCATGATAAGTAAGTGATACTGGATCCAAAATCTATGACAGTGTCCTTTATATTTGGCAATCAATTTCGAGAATGTTGCACCTTTTTTCCCAATCGAAATCGCCATAAGACAAATCGAATAAAAATGTCCTTCTCTCGAAGTCCAAGTAGTCAAATAGGGAGATCATTGTATATATTGGGCAGAGAATAAAGCGGCCCAGTCGCGCTGCCAAATTTTGCCATCACTGACCATTTTTTGCCAATCGATTCCGCCGCCGAATATTCTTCATTCTCTGCTATGAGGCTATACCAAAACATGGGCCCATACACATCGTATTCGTCTCACCTATTTGTGGACCTAAAATACATCGACATTACCAATTTGTATCAAATCCGATAGGCAGCCGGTGGCAGCCCGATTTATTTTCAGGCTCACTTAGACTATTCAGTTCATTGTGATAAAAATTGATATCGGGTTCAGTTTATATGTAAGCTGCATCAAAACCCGGACCGATATATCCCATCTCTGACTTTTTAAATCGTTCTTGCAGACAAAAACGAATCTTTGTAAAAATTTAAGAGCGATAGCTCCACTATTTAAGGATTTGGCGTGAATACAATATACCGACAGATAGATAGACGTACATAGACGCTATCATGGTTTCCCAAAGCTATTGAAGTTCCAAAAAATGCTGGATCGAACAAGGTGATGCTTCGCTTATCCGAAAGTGGCGAGTTACCGAATTTGGTTTTCTTCGATGAGAAGCCATTCCCAATTCTAACCAAATGATGTGGAGCAAACGTGGTGCAATGGTTAGCATGCCCGCCTTGCATACACAAGGTCGTGGGTTCGATTCCTGCTTCGACCGAACACCAAAAAGTTTTTCAGCGGTGGATTATCCCACCTCAGTAATGCTGGTGACATTTCTGAGGGTTTCAAAGCTTCTCTAATTGGTTTCACTGCAATGTGGAAAGCCGTTCGGACTCGGCTATAAAAAGGAGGTCCGTTGTCATTGAGCTTAACATGGAATCGGGCAGCACTCAGTGATAAGAGAGAAGTTCACCAATGTGGTATCACAATGGACTGAATAGTGTAAGTGAGCCTGATACATCGGGCTGCCACCTAACCTAACCTAACTGATGGGGTTTACTTGCTGAAAAGGACAGCTGAAAATGTACTCCTTCGATTAGACACCAGAACTCAATCGCTGCCGACGGTAATGGTATATAATGCCGAATATTATCGAGAAAATGTCCTAAAGGTATTATTGAAGCCCCGGTGGCCGACAAGCATTTCGGACAGTATTGAAGCTCTAGGCAGACAAAAGTTTCGTCGGCAGATTATGGATATTCCCACAAGACTCAGTACCATCGCACTCAGAACACGTCAACCAAGAATGGCTTAAAAAATCCTCAAAAAAATCTCTTGATCTCAATCCGTTAGATTTTGCGCCTAAGTCATTTTGAAGTGTATGTTTGGCATTAGAAAATGTTAAAGTGTCCGGCGCTCCGCCGGAAATGGAATAAAATATGGCAGAACCATTTTAGTATAGTGTGGGTTGGCTTTCTCGGCCGTTTTGAAGGCTATAATATGAGCCAAATCTAAACTGACTCTAAAATCAATCAGTTTAACCAGCTTTAAAATGAAAAAAAAAAAACATAAGAAAAATATAACGCTTTAAATTGTTGCTTTATATATCTGCCACCCTGTATAAATCGTGTATTGTACTTTATATGGTGGGAAACTGATAGTTTAATATATTACAATTTTTTTATACCATACGTCATACTCTTGTGGTGAGCATACAGGCATAGGTTGCGTATACGTGATATGTCATATATTAAAAATATAACATACGCCACAGTGTACTTTAGAGAAATGTATGCGAAATTTCCCCAATCCCCATGTTTCTCATTGTTTGAATCTTCGTATTAAATACATTGTATTCAAACGTTTATATATTTACCCAAGAAAATGGAAAAGAAGACCATTTGATATTGTCCCCCCTAGCTTTATCACAGGGATAACAATAAAGCTTTTATGTTAACAAAAGCAAGTCCAACCAACCACCCTACCCCAACACAAAAATGACTAAACACAAATCCAAAAATATTATATACAATTGAAATCATAAAACATTTGTTATTTAACCAGTACAAGCTTTTATGAAGACCAGACGATTTCCATAACCCAGATTTTGGTTTCGTTTTCCTTTCTCATTTTCTCATTTTTAGATGATAGAATTGACCATGGTTAAGTTGTTGTTGTTTTTAGCACTTAGTAAAAGTGTTTACAAACAAATCTTTGTGTAAGCGTATGTTTCAGTGCATTTATAAAATGTTAGTGTATGTGCATTTGTATTCAAATCAAAGCCACACCAGATTGCGTGTAGACTAGCAGGCTAGCAAATGCATTTAAATCAAACCTTCCTACTTGCAGTCTTTAAATTTTAATCTCCCTTTTTTGGTATTTCTTGTTATTATTGTTATTGTGGTTGGGTTTTCGTTTTTGGTTTGTTTCTATTTAAAATACATGGGGCTTCGTAAATATTTAGAAACATTTTAACGATTATTATCCGGAAATGCAATATGTTATGATGTCCATAAAATGCAAAAGTAAAACAGAGGGCCATAATGAGCAAGGTATTTTATAGCTGACTTGTAATGGCAGCTAATTGAATTTTACTTTTTGAAATATCATGAAGTAGGGTAAAATTACAGGCCTTTATTTTGTTATTTACAAATGCTGCATTTAATTCTAAATATAAAATGGTCATACGCCCCATGTCTGCCATTCACTCATGTTAAAGTTAACCTAATGTCACATTACACGTACGAAAAAGACTGTTTTTCATATGTTTGGGTGTAAAAATTATATGTTTGAAACTCAAATTTTCAACACAATATTTTTAAGTGCAAGCATATAATGTTCATAAACTAGCATAACATGTTTGGGACATATATGTTAATATGTTAGAAGATATTATGTTTGGGACATGAAATGTTTCTAAATATAATATGCTTAGATGCAAACATATATTAATTTAGAAATAACGTATAAACATATATGTGTTTAGAAAGAGAGACCTACACGGACGAAAAAGACTGTTTTTCATATGTTTGGGTGTAAAAACTATATGTTTGGAAGTCAAATTTTTTAACACAATGTTTTGTAAGTGCAAGGATATAATGTTCATAAACTAACATTACATGTATGGGACATATATGTTAATATGTTAGAAGATATTATGTTTGGGACATGAAATGTTTCTAAATATAATATGCTTAGATGCAAACATATATTAATTTAGAAATAACGTATAAACATATATGTGTTTAGAAAGAGAGACCTACACGGACGAAAAAGACTGTTTTTCATATGTTTGGGTGTAAAAACTATATATTTGGAACTCAAATTTTTTAACACAATATTTTTAAGTGCAAGGATATAATGTTCATAAACTAGCATTACATGTTTGGACATATTATGTTTGGGACATGAAATGTTTCTAAATATAATATGCTTAGATGCAAACATATATTAATTTAGAAATAGTCTATAAACATATATGTGTTTAGAAAGAGAGACCTAGAGAGTATGCTACTAGTAAAATAATTGAAGTAACCAATTGGCGCCTTAAAAATATATCCACACAAAGAAAATTTTTTTCTACCAGTGTATGCCCTAAGGTGAAGCATAATATGTTTGAACAATACAAGCAATATTTTGTTTGGACCAATCCTGAAAATATATATGCTTAAAGCAAAATGTGTTTGGGGTATATGTTACAGAAGCGATTTGTTTTTGAGGGTGTAGATATATAAAGTTTAGAATTTTACGATTGTTGACACTTTTTGCGATAATTTTTTATGTAGCTTCGTTAGGCTTTAACTTCAGTAAGCAACAAGTAAATGAAGTTTTTTTTGTTGCGATTTAATTTGAAGTGAATTTTGCTTATGTTAAGCTCTTAACAGATATGTGCGTTTAAAGAAAGAATTACATACATATCCGTTGTATGGTTTAAAAGCTTGCTGCCAACCTTGATCTTATGAAGCCCCATGAAAATGGGGGTTAGAGAGTTAAAGTCTAAATAAAAGCCAATGCATCGGAATTCCAATTTTATTAAAATTGGGTAACGTTTACCTTTGTAAATTTTGGAAAAGAATTAAATTCAGAATTTTTCTTTATAATTCGATAGTTAATATTAAAAATCATTAAATCATTCAACTTTCACAATATTTTTATTTAACAAATTGATCGATCAAAGTATTGTCTATAGCTACCCACTATTTTTCCCATTTTTCTCGAAACATATGTTACGCATACCGCGACAAAACCGACTCATCTTTTGACACAATCTAGGTTAGGTTAGGTTAGGTGGCAGCCCGATGTATCAGGCTCACTTAACAGGTTGGCTGATAAGTCCCCGGTCTAACAAAGAAAAACACATTTCTTTGTCAAAATTCGTTTTTATTATTCAACATAGTTCTCTTCAAGAGCGATACAACGATTATAACGACCTTCCAATTTTTTGATACCATTTTGGTAGTACTCCTTCGGTTTTGCCTCAAAATAGGCCTCAATGATCACCTCTTCATTGCAGCCAAATTTTTTCCCTGTGAGCATCCTTTTGAGGTCTGAGAACAAGAAAAAGTCGCTGGGGCCAGATCGGGAGAATACGGTGGGTGGGGAAGCAATTCGAAGCCCAATTCATGAATTTTTGGCATCGTTCTCAATGACTTGTGGCACGGTGCGTTGTCTTGGTGGAACAACACTTTTTTCTTCTTCATATGGGGCCGTTTTGCCGCGATTTCGACCTTCAAACGCTCCAATAACGCCATATAATAGTCACTGTTGATGGTTTTTCCCTTCTCAAGATAATCGATAAAAATTATTCCATGCGCATCCCAAAAAACAGAGGCCATTACTTTGCCAGCGGACTTTTGAGTCTTTCCACTCTTCGGAGACGGTTCACCGGTCGCTGTCCACTCAGCCGACTGTCGATTGGACTCAGGAGTGTAGTGATGGAGCCATGTTTCATCCATTGTCGCAAATCGACGGAAAAACTCGGGTGTATTATGAGTTAACAGCTGCAAACGCCGCTCAGAATCATCAACACGTTGTTGTTTTTGGTCAAATGTGCACCCGCCTGGCACCCATTTTGCACAGAGCTTCCGCATATCCAAATATTGATGAATGATATGACCAACACGTTCCTTTGATATCTTTAAGGCCTCTGCTATCTCGATCAACTTCATTTTACGGTCATTCAAAATCAATTGTAAATTTTTTTATGTTTTCGTCGGTAACCACCTCTTTCGGGCGTCCACTGCGTTCACCGTCCTCCGTGCTCATTTCACTACGCTTGAATTTTGCCTATCTATCAATTATTGTTGATTTCCCTGGGGCAGAGTCCGGAAACTCATTATCAAGCCAAGTTTTTGCTACCACCGTATTTTTTCCATTCAGAAAACAGTATTTTATCAAAACACGAAATTCCTTTTTTCCATTTTTTTCACAATAACAAAAGTTGCTTCACAAACGACGCTCTATCTCACAAACTAATTGACTTACAAATTTTGACACGAATCATTTGAAGGTTGGTACTATATAAAAATAATATGCATTTAATACTAGCGACGCCATCTATGTGTCAGACCGGGGACTTATCAGCCAAGCTGTTGGACTATTCAGTCCATTGTGATACCACATTGGTGAACTTCTCCCTTATCACTGAGTGCTGCCCGATTACATGTTAAGCTCAATGACAAGGGACCTCCATTTTATAGACGAGTCCGAACGGCGTTCCACATTGCAGTGATACCACTTAGAGAAGCTTTGAAACCCTCAGAAATGTCACCAGCATTACTGAGGTGGGATAAACACAATCTACAAATCGATCCAATTTTTGACCTCCTCACAAGAAGAAAAATGCTAATCCATCCTATGATGATAGGTCATTTTCCTCAAGCATGCCGATATTCACACACATATTGTTTGGTAGGACTCACGGTTACGCACACTCACGAAAAGGTAATTCCTACTCACGCACGAAAATGTCGTGACTGACGAAAAATGCCGCGATTCACGAAAAACATCGTGATTCACGAATAATTTTGTGAGTAATTTCCCTTAGGGACGGGTCTGAAAATGTGAGCATGATTAACATCAAGAGCGTTAATAAACTCTTAACATCCCAGATATCACTAAAATTGTAAATGAATTGAACTCGTAAGCGGTTTATGTCAGTGGGCGGGATTATTATCTTGAATGTATTTTTTCGAAATTCGTTACACACGCACACTCACGAAGAAATTATTTTCGTGACTCAAGCTCACGCACGACATTTGGTTTGTTAATCACGCACACTCACAGCGTTGCCATCAGCGTGACTCACGACTCAAAATTTGGTGAGTCACGACAATTTCATGTCACGTGCACACGTCTAATTGCTAATACTCTTTGCTAAGCAATCTTTAAACTGCAATTTTTAAATCAATTTTATGCGTTGCTTAAAACAAAAATTTAAATAGGGACAATTATTACACAAATTCCGAACATTTTCCCCCCTTTCTGATAATTAAACGACTATGCGCCATTGAGTCGTTATGAATGTTTTCGCCAAATCTTAAAATGGAAAGCCTTAAAGAAATCGTCGTGTTTCGTATACATGCTCAGTTTGCTGATTAATTGATTTATTTCATGATTTTTATTCTGTAATATTTAAGGTTACACTGTGTGAATATTTGACAGAATTGAAAAACCAAGAAACATCACTCTAGCAATATTTTCCAAAAATGGTAGACTAATATTTTTGTCTGAAAATGTGAGCATGATTAACATCAAGAGCGTTAATAAACTCTTAACATCCCAGATATCACTAAAATTGTAAATGAATTGAACTCGTAAGCGGTTTATGTCAGTGGGCGGGATTATTATCTTGAATGTATTTTTTCGAAATTCGTTACACACGCACACTCACGAAGAAATTATTTTCGTGACTCAAGCTCACGCACGACATTTGGTTTGTTAATCACGCACACTCACAGCGTTGCCATCAGCGTGACTCACGACTCAAAATTTGGTGAGTCACGACAATTTCATGTCACGTGCACACGTCTAATTGCTAATACTCTTTGCTAAGCAATCTTTAAACTCCAATTTTTAAATCAGTTTTATGCGTTGCTTAAAACAAAAATTTAAATAGGGACAATTATTACACAAATTCCGAACATATTCCCCCCTTTCTGATAATTTCAACGGATAAACATACTCCATGTATTTCATCATACTCCCCAGCCCATTCAGTTTTACAAAATACAGTTTACCCCCATTGTCATTTCTACAGTCTCCAGCTCTCTCAATCTCAGTAATGCATTTCTTTGTGTATCATAACAAAAGACCAAACAAAACCCAACTAATACCTTAGTAGATGCCACACCAAAAAACAACATTATTATATATAGCATATCTTTATAATGGGGTTTTCTCCAAAAAACACAAACTTAATAAAATTAAAAAGTGTAATATATAGCACAAATGCTCTTGATAAGGATTTCTTAACTCAACTGTGATCATTTCTACACAATAACATATTTCCTAGATCATGGCATTTTACCTCAATTGTCATTTCTATGACACTCTCTTGTATTCTCTATCTCTCTCCTTTTAATATTCTCTCCCAATTTCGTCAACGGTTTTTGAAACACTCAGAAATGTAACTAGCATTACTGAGAAGGGTTAAGCCACCGCTGAAAAACCTTTTGGTGTTCGGTCGAAACTGCGATTGAACCTATTGGACCTTTGTATACAAGGCGGGCTTTTGAACGATTGTACCATGGTGGTTGTCAACAATATTACCAGACCATTTCGAATACTCTATATGTACAAGTATCTCACAAATAACATATCCTCGTGCCCACAAATATCAGCAACATTTTGCGATGCGTGATTACTTGTTATTGTTTTGGCAACGTATATTTGTTTTATTAATTTGGCAACGTATTTTTTTCTATTAATTTGGCAACGAGTGCACCCTTTAATTTCATATGAAGCATTCATAAAAACGTCAACAGAACGTTATTTGTATAGGCATTGCCAAAATTGCGAAAAAGTATAGGAAAACAACTGAAAAAAATTCTGAGAATCCATTTCTCAAATGGAATTCTATTAACATCGAAGTGTAATGATAATAAAAACAATTTAAAGACTAAATATTGAAATTTTCTCACACCACATATTGCTTTTAAAAATTTATACTATTCCATTTTCATTTATCAATTTTGATTTATTTTTATCCAATCCGATTTCAATGGCATTCAATTCATCATCATCATCATCAGAAGCAAATTTCACACTGCATATGAAATGGGTAAACAACGGGCAGTGATTTAAAAATTAAATGAATGTGAAATTGTGTTCCATGAATATTTCATTTTATTGACGGAATGCAAATTGAATTTGAATTGTTCCAAAATAGACATGAAGTGATTTGATAAATCCATTTGAATAGTAAACAAATTGTTCTATTTTTGAAACAGAAAATATTAAACGACTATGCGCCATTGAGTCGTTATGAATGTTTTCGCCAAATTTTTAAATGGAAAGCCTTAAGGAAATCGTCGTGTTTCGTATACATGCTCAGTTTGATTTATTACACTGGGTGAATATTTGACAGAATTGAAAAACCAAGAAACATCACTCTAGCAATATTTTCCAAAAATGGTAGACTAACATTATTGACACCATCTGAAGTTTCCCAATTTTTTGTGGGAGCTACATTGAAAAAAATATTGACCTAATATGGAAGATTATGCAACTTAAATTTTAGGACTCGAAATTTACGCAATGCTAAGGACAAAATTCTTTAAAATAATGACATTTTAATTAAAAGAAAGTTTATAATCCTTGTTTCAAAAATTTTTGTCATTAAATTTAGGACACAAATCTTGAAATTTTGCGTCCCTCTGTTGAAGTTGTAGATTTTTGAAGTAAGGCAAATGTTAATTTAAAGAAATCGTCTTTAACTCAACTGACATATTGAGTTTTTAAATTTAAGATAAAACTTTTTTTTAAATTTAAGATAAAACGGCTAAGACTTATTTTAAGGATTTGCACCTTTGGTTTAAAGTTTTTTAGCATTAAGAAAACAGTTTTTACTTTGAAGTACTTGACATAGTTTGGATTTTAAAACTGGAATTTGTTTGTACATGAATACCTTTATTAATATACCGCAAACAGAGAATAAAAATTCGATGAATGAGATCTGTATCCAATTTTAATTTTATCGATCCTAGATTTAAAGCCAGGGAGGACCCTAAAAAATGTCTTTATTTTAAAGAAGCCGCATCTTTGGCTCGGAATCAATACCAAAATCCTTAAAGGAAGGTCCAAATCTTTGGATCCAAGTAAACTTTTTTTTGAGTGTACATATAAAGATTTATACATTCCTTATATACATATAAAGGGTGATTCTTTTGAGGTTAGGATTTTCATGCATTAGTATTTGACAGATCACGTGGGATTTCAGACATGGTGTCAAAGAGAAAGATGCTCAGTATGCTTTGACATTTCATCATGAATAGACTTACTAACGAGCAACGCTTGCAAATCATTGAATTTTATTACCAAAATCAGTGGCAGAAAATCCGCTTTTTTATCGACAAATTTTGTTCAGCGATGAGGCTCATTTCTGGTTGAATGGCTACGTAAATAAGCAAAATTGCCGCATTTGGAGTGAAGAGCAACCAGAAGCCGTTCAAGAACTGCCCATGCATCCCGAAAAATGCACTGTTTGGTGTGGTTTGTACGCTGGTGGAATCATTGGACCGTATTTTTTCAAAGATGCTGTTGGACGCAACGTTACGGTGAATGGCGATCGCTATCGTTCGATGCTAACAAACTTTTTGTTGCCAAAAATGGAAGAACTGAACTTGGTTGACATGTGGTTTCAACAAGATGGCGCTACATGCCACACAGCTCGCGATTCTATGGCCATTTTGAGGGAAAACTTCGGAGAACAATTCATCTCAAGAA
Organism: Haematobia irritans; assembly: GCF_050003625.1. Lineage (NCBI taxonomy): Eukaryota > Metazoa > Arthropoda > Insecta > Diptera > Muscidae > Haematobia > Haematobia irritans. The sequence continues at coordinate 210,998,629 of NC_134400.1, forward strand.
ATGGACCGGTAAGTTGGCCACCAAGATCATGCGATTTGACGCCTTTAGACTATTTTTTGTGGGGCTACGTCAAGTCTAAAGTCTACAGAAATAAGCCAGCAACTATTCCAGCTTTGGAAGACAACATTTCCGAAGAAATTCGGGCTATTCCGGCCGAAATGCTCGAAAAAGTTGCCCAAAATTGGACTTTCCGAATGGACCACCTAAGACGCAGCCGCGGTCAACATTTAAATGAAATTATCTTCAAAAAGTAAATGTCATGGACCAATCTAACGTTTCAAATAAAGAACCGATGAGATTTTGCAAATTTTATGCGTTTTTTTTTTAAAAAAAGTTATCAAGCTCTTAACAAATCACCCTTTATTTAAATGTCAAACGCATTGGACAAACATTTTTTCCACTCGTACAAAATCTCTAGACTTAAAATGTGAGTATTGTAGCCACCGTGGTACAATGGCTAGCATGCCCGCCTTGCATACATACACCCTCAAAAAAAATCGCTTCTTTAACATATGTCCCAAACATATTTTGCAGGAAGCATATATATTATTGCATACTGCCGAAACATTAATATGTTTGTTTTATGTGAACATATTATATGCTTGGAAGCATTTTGAGCCAAAAATATTATATGCTTGGAAGAATTTTTCCCAAACACGATTGTGCTCATTCCCTAACATACTCGTAATTTTCACTTCCACGAAATTTTTTAGTTATTGGCACCTTTTTCTGTAATACAAATAATGTTGAAGAAATTATTCACTTTTATAAATTTTTTAAATTTTACCTTTCGCCTGCACGGAGAATCGAACCGAGGACCATACAGTTTGTAAGCCAACACACTATCCACTGGGCTACGTAGCTGTTATAGTCACCAGTAGATAATTATCGTTTTAAGTTACATTTATATAGCATAGTTTGCAGCGCCCACGAGCCCATGCAAACATAACATTATTTAACAGAAACATACATTTGTTTGCCACGTGGAGCAGTGGTTAGCATGTCTGCCTTGCATGCAAAGGGTCGTGGGTTCAATCCCTGCTCCGACCGAACATTTTTTTTGTTTTTTTGTTTTTTTGTTTTTTTTTTTTTAATTTACACATTTATATTTATACTATATTATTTTTTTTTTTTTAAATGAAACTTCGAAATATGCGTTATTAAAGATTTATAGTCAGTAACAGTGCTTGATATAAACGAAATTGACTGATTTTTGGATAAAATATTATTTTTTATTGCAAAAATAACAATCTTGTAATAAAAAACTGTTTTTGTACAAAACTTTAAAATTTGGAAGGAATTCAAAAACTAACAAAAGAAGAAGATACATACATAATTTTATAATATAAACATAAATTTATTTAGGAGTGAACAGTTTTTTACTAGCATTTAACACCATCGCTCTAAAATTCCTTTTATTTTTCTTTAATAATTCATTTTAAAGAAAATAAACTTTTTAAATTGTCTTAGCTGTAAAACTCGAACTTAATACCCGCTTTTATATTTGATGGTGTCCGTCAACTCCTCGTGGACTACTTTTTAATAAAGAAGAACTAAAGTTTGTTTTTTTACATTTTACTGTGTAATTTTTCACTCCTTTCCTCCTTATTTCATTTTACTGTCACTAAAGGGCACTATACTCTAAAAAGAGTATAGTGCCCTTTCGTTATTTTTATGAAGACCCCTGATTTCTTTTAACGAACCAAGAAAAAAATTGTGCCCATAATGCCAAAATGATAAACAAAACACATGTCCACACATACATAAAATGCTGCTCTCAAGGCGAAAACATAAGCTGTTTGTTTTTCAAATGTCTATTCTCTTGGTTCAGAATGTATATTCTCTTTATTCAAATTAAATAATATTTAGACTTAAACATATCAAATTTTTGGCCTTATCATAAAACAGTTTTCCGAAACAACATACAAGCGGTTTCACAGAAATTGTTCTCTTTTGACTCTTTTGCTGTGTTATATTGATATCATTCGTCAACTCTCCCGGTTTCCATCTCTATTTCTTTCTCTATACTCTCTCTGTCACTTTGAATAAAATATCACAACATATGTATGTTTAGTCGAAATTTGTAAATTTATATATGTTTGTATTCACACATATGATTTTTATGAAACATTCATACCCCAAACATAATATATTCTAACATATTAACATAGATGTCCCAAACATTTAGTGTTAGTTTAGGAACATTACATGTTTGCACCTAAATATATTGTGGTTTAAAATCGTGTCCGAAACACATTTTGTTTAAATCGGAACATATGAAAAACATATTTTTCTAACAGTGTAGGATCGTGGGACCAACTCCAGCTTCAATCGAACATCAAAAAGCTTTTCAGCAGTGGATTTTCCCCCTCTCATCAATGCTGATGACGTTTTCGAGTGTTTCAAAGCTTCTCCAAGTGGTTTCACCGCATTGTGGGATGCCTTTCGGACGCTGCTATAAAAATTGATAGGATCGGGCAGAGCACAACTAATAACACTGTGGTATCACAATGTATTAATGAGCATGAAATATCGGTCACTTAACCCTCCGATGAGTGAGAAGGTCCCCAGGGACCTTTTTGCCTTTTCAAACTGAAATTACTCCCACTTCGGCCAATACAACTCACCCCCAAAGTTACTCTGTGTTCCAAGAGTATTTTGTTGCGCATCTTTTGGAAAAAAATCAAGCCGATCGGATCATTACTTTAGGAGTTATTAAGGTTTTAGTGAGAATAGTACGCGGACGTGTGAATAGGTCCGTATGGACCTTGTACTGAATTTCACTAATAAATGCATGTTTTTGGGCACCATTATAATTTTTTTATTGTTTCAATACATAATTTACTTGTTCTGAACACAAAGACCTAAACTCAAAGACATTAGGGATGATGATAAAAACAAAAAATTCTAAGAACAAAAAAAACACATTCGAATTTCGAAGAACAAAAATACACACATATTTTTTTAGTAGTCATTGAGAGAGCTTGAGAGAGAGATTGAGAAGGAGTGGAAACCAGTGACAGTGAAAGAGTTTGACGCCTTTGTAGCTATTCTTTTGTATGCTGGACTCACAAGATCAAACCATGAACCAGCTATGGGACGCGATGCGTTGCCCAATATACAAAGATGCGTTGTCGTACGATCGCTTCATATGTATAAAGCAATTTATTCGATTCGACAATGGAAACACTCGACAACAGCGACTCATTAACAGCAAAACTGCGTCTATTGACGACATTTGGGAAATGTTGCAATATAACTTGGCAGCAGCTTACACTCCTCATGAAGCACTAACAGTTGATGAGCAGTTGTTCCATTACAGAGGCCGCACCCGCTTCACACAATATAGTCCGTCAAAGCCAGCTAAGTATGGTTTGAAAGTATGGTGGTTATGCGACTCACAGAGTTATTATCCTGTGAAGGGAATGATATATTCTGGAAAACTGCCAAACCAACAACGGGAAATAAACCAAGGGCAGAACGTAGTGCTGGATCTTGTGGAAAAATATTTAGATGCTGGCCGTACTATATACGCGGATAATTTCTTTATCACTCTTGACTTGGCGCGTATTTTGTTGAGGAGGAAGACCGCATATGTTAGTACAGTGCGCTACAACAAAGCATTCATTCCACAGGAGTTCAAGAAGAACCCGATGCGCACCATCAATAGTACATTATTTGGGTTCAACGAGGGGGATATATCGTTATGCTCATACGTGCCGAAAAAAAAAGATAAAGTGGTGAACGTACTCTCCACAATGCACTACACCTGCCTCGTTGAGAAGCAAACCGAGAAGCGGAAGCCCTATGCCATATTAGATTACAACGCCAACAAATGCGGCGTTGATACCATGGAACAAATGCTAGGCATATGGTGGACGTCGCTGCATTGGCTGCTTTTACGATTTACAACGAAATGAAGCCTATAAAAAGGAGTGACAGACGGCGGTCGTTCTTGTTACTGCTAACGAAAGAATTGGCCACACCAAATTTCGAAGAACGTGCCCTGAACAACCATATAACCTCATATCCAAGGATACGCAATGCGATGGTAGCATTCGATGTCAGGGTAAGAAAAACATCTTCAAATTCAAGAATAGAATATATATTTATTTGTTTTTTATTTTTCTTTTCATTTCAGGTATTACCAAGACCGATGGAAGGCAATGTACTGTCGTTTGCGGCTAGGTCAAGTGGACCGTCATGTAGGCTTTGCCGTTCTGAGTACGGGCGGCAGCGGAAAACGCGGGCATACTGCTTCGGCTGCGGCAACGCTGTTTGCGGAGAACATAGCACACTTTTACATCGCTGCAACACTTGCGCACAGGGCAGGGGCCAAGAAGTGCACGCTCAACAACAATAATTTTTAATTTGTTTTTATAATAGTCTTAAGAAAATTCAAGCAAAAAAAAAAATTTAAAAATTTTAAAAATTATTCTTGTATGTAGAATTTAGTTATAAACAATAAAAACAAAACAAAAAAAATATAAAAAACATGATTTACAAAAAAAGGGACCTTTTCACACGGCCGTGAAGTTCAGAACTGTCACTCATCGGAGGGTTAAAAATATAAAAAACATGATTTACAAAAAAAGGACCTTTTCACACAGCCGTGAAGTTCAGAACTGTCACTCATCGGAGGGTTAACCTAACCTAACCTAGCCATATTTTCCCCTTCGAGCAATCATGTATGTGCGAGCAATAGTTTTATCTGAAACAATTTTGACCAAATTTCTAAAAAGCTTATTGCTTTCTCTGTGCAAAATTTTCGGAGAAAAACTTTGGCCCCCTAGTCACATGAATCTAAATTGGGCGAAAGATATGGGAGCTATACCTAATCAAATCAAATTTAGCACCAGGGCTGTGGAGCCGGAGTCGGAGTCTTGGAGTCGGAGTCTGAAGATTTAGCTGGAGTCGGAGTCGTAAAAATTTTGCTCGACTCCGACTCCGGCTAAACCAAATTTTTTAAAACACTTCACATTTTTGTAACTAAGCAAGTTTTTAAGCAAATTAGTTTCCATTGCGTTATTCATTTGAACAATGTACAGCATGATTGTAAATGAAAATCAACTTCCAATTACGGCTATCTTTTTATGTTTCCTAGAATGTTAGACTAGCAGATGGGCTGGATCGATCCATTTTAATGCCCATATTTTTTTGAAATTTTTCGAACAATCGAAATTATTTTTTTTTTATTTTATTTTACGGCCATATACATATGTGGAATATTGACAGAAAATTTTTTTCAAAGTTGTTTTTTTATAGAAAATTTTGTCAAAATGGTATTTCTATAAAAAATTCAAAAGTTCTATAAAAAGTTCGTGTCAATAACACTTTTTTTTTGTGTTTTTTTTTTCTTTTTAGAATCAATATATTTATATTTACATTGTAATTTGATATTCATAGTGTCTCTCTATTGTTGGTAAACATAATCAATTTGGCCTCAGAATGGCTTTGGATTATGCAATAAATGAGAATTGAATTGAAAAGTTTTGTAAAAATTTTATTTCTATAGCAAATTTTGTCAAAATTTTATTTCTATAAAAAATTTATTCAAAATTTTATTACTATAGAAATATTTTTTTTCTATAGAAAATTTAGTCAAAATCTTATTTCTATAGAAAATTGAGTAAACAATTTTGTTTCTATAAAATATTTTGCAAAATTTTATTTCTATAGCAAATTTTGCTAAATTTTATTTCTATAAAAATGTAAGTCAAAATTTTATTTCTATAGAAATATTTGCCAAAATTTTATAGTAATAGATTTTCTTATTAGAAAATTTGGTCAAAATTTTATTTCTACAGAAAATTTTGCCAAAATTTTATAGTAATATATTTTTTATTAGAAAATTTGGTCAAAAATTTATTTCTATAGAAAATTTTGTCAAAATTTTATTTCTATAGAAAATTTAGTCAAAATTTGGTTTCAATTATGTTTAAGTTGAAAAGTTGTGTTATGTAACTGAACTCTTAAAAATAATTATTAAATTATTGTGTAAAATGAATTTATTCAAACAATAAAAATAGTAAAAAAAAATTGTTTCTGTAGAATAGTTTGCAGAATTTTATTTACTACTCAAAATTTTTTCTAAAATTGTATTTTTATTGATAATTTTTTCAAAATTTTATTTCTATAAGAAAAAATTGTCAAATTTTATTTCTATAGCAAATTTTCTCAAAATTTTTTATCTTACTGATGCTCACTGATACTCAATGCTATAAAAAATGCATTCAAAATTTTATTACTGTAGAACAATTTTTTTCTATATAAAATTTAGTCAAAATTTTATTTTTATACAAAATTTTGCGAAATTTTGTTTGCTACACAATTTTTTTTAAATTGTATTTCTATTGATAATTTTTTCAAACTTTAATTTCTATAAACAATTTTGCCAAATTTTATTTCTATAAAAAATTTTATTCAAAATTTTATTTCTATATGTTTGGTCAAAATTTGATTTCTATAGAAAATTTTGCCAAAATTTGATTTCTATAGAAAATTTTACAAAAATTTTATTTCTATAGAAAATTTAGTCAAAATTTTATTTCTGTAGAAAATTTTGCCAAAATTTGATTTCTATAAAAAATTTTGCAAAAATTTTATTTCTATAGAAAATTTAGTCAAAATTTTATTTCTGTAGAAAATTTTGCAAAATTTTATTTACTAGACAAAAATTTTTCCAAAATTGTATGCTCACTGATACTCACTGCTAAGTCGAAAACTTGTAGAAATGACTCAAATTTTCAAATTTTTCAATGAATGAATGATAAATGCATTTTTGCGAAAATGTTTAAACAATTATAAATATTTCCCAAATGTTGCCCGAGATTTTATCGAAATGATTTGAGATTTTATCGAAATGTAGATCTAAATACAAAGTTGTGCAGAGTATATTATAATCGGCCCGCCCGACTTTAGACTTTCCTTGCACTTTTATTTTTTGTTAAAATTGTGTCACGTCCCATAACGTTAGATTTAAATTTTAAGTACATAGATTTTGTAGAAGTATATACAATATTCTCTAAATCGATTCAGATTCAGATTCAAATTCATGTATATGGGAATATAAACATTTATATAGCTCGCAACAAATTTAAAGGATTTGAGATAGTATCAATAATTTTGATCCACAAAATACTTATACTGTTGGTATCTTCTCATATTATGATGGGTATTTATATCATTATTTTATTTATTAAACATTGAAATATAGAGTTTATTTGGCATTTAATGTGAAATTAAGACCTTTTTTTGCACACATAAATAAATACGATACTTTTTATCGATCCACTTACGGTACCCCGAAAATAGAACTACAAATTAGTGGTATTAACATGAGATTTAGTTATATTACCCGGAGTCGACTCCGGAGTCGGAGTCAAAGTCGAGCTGATGAAAAATGCTGAAGTTGGAGTCGGAGTCGAGCAAAATTGGCTCGACTCCACAGCCCTGTTTAGCACACTATTAATTGTACTCCTTGTGCAAAAAAATATAAAAAAAGACAGGTTAAAGCTCTGGCTTCTGAGGCCATATAAGGGCATATAGGATGAAAAATGTATAAAGGAGCTATACCTAAATCTGAATTTATTTCTTCCAAAATCAATAGGGTTCTATTCTGACCCAAAATACATATTTTGCAAACTTTGACTTAAACTCGACCTAAACATTGATTATAAAAATGTGTTCACAGACAGATGGATATTCCTAGATCGACTCAAGGGCCCACCCTGAGCAATAGTGCCTAAGACACAAAGACGTCTATTTCGTCTCCTTCTGGGTGCTGCGCACATATGCACTAACTTATAATACCATGTTCCACAGTGTGGCGCTGGGTATAAATACATTCGTTTTCGAAGAAACCTATTCCGTTACGAAGTATAGAAAAGATACAAGTTGTTTTTTTTTACAATTTTCCTCTTTTTATTTCTTTGTGTGTATGCAGGTAACATGCAATTGGAATTTTCTCTACATAGCAACGAGCATTCTGCAATTGGTGGGGATATTTTAATAATCGGTTTCGCATGCATAAATGATTTCCAAGGCAAAATGCACGCAATTAGTGGTGTTAGCTACTTGATGCCCATATTCCAAGGAATATTTCAGATATATCTACGTCACCTCAAATTCAAAACTTCTACCACAAATGCAAATGAAGCGCCACTCACTTTCCTCGTTCAGTCATTGGTTGGTGAATTGTGGTACCAACCACTACCACACTAACTGACGTTCGTTGCATTTTGATTTATATCCCTGTGTGGCTCTGTTGTGTACCAAAGGTTAGCAGAGATACTATCTTAAATGCTATTTGCTGAGTTGGGTTGTGGAATACTCTAACTACTTCTCAAAATAAACAATAATTTTTATAATTTGTATAACAATTTCTCATACACAGTGGTTTTAGTATCATAGCAAATGTATAATGGCATTGGAAGATTTCAATTGAGGATTCAAAAGCAGGCACACATATATTTTTCATGGCAGTAACCTCAAATTGGTTGAGACCAAACAATTTTCGCTGCTACCAAAATATTTTTATGATTTGCATCAAATGAAGATCTTATAAAGGGTGATTTTTAGCTAATATCTTTTTGCCAACATTGGTTTATAAAGCTGATTGATATTTCGTATTTGGTTTAACTGAACGAACAACGCTTGCAAATTATTGAATGTTTTTTTTTTTTGTATCAAATAAGTGAAGTATTTTATTTCACGTTCGAGACAGGTCAATTGGGCGCCTACATCGTGCGATTTAACGCCTTTACACTACGTTTTGTGGGACTATATTAAAGCTCATGTCTATATAGATAAACTCGTTTCAATTGACTCCTTGGAAGACAACATTGAAGCATTTATTCGTGAGATACCAACCGAAATGTCGGATGGTTTGGTTAGGTTGAAAAGAAGATTCAGATTGTCTTGTTTGTATTCGATTTTTCGTGCGCACAAAAATCTTCTTTAAATCGTATCCTTCTTTTGTTCCGGGAACTCTGAGTATACAAAGAATTGCCTAATTTGTTTACAGTCCATATTTTCTAGTAGGCCCAAGCCCCGAATTACCTCTTCACGGATATGGTTAACTATTTGACTGGTAAAGACAGGGCAGTGACAAAGTAAGTGTTCTAAAGTCTCATTATCTTCAAAACACTCCCTAAATCGACCATTCTGTGCTTCTTCTATTCGGCACAGTTTTGCATTCAATTCTGGTCATTATTCCCAAGATCCTCCTGATTGTCTTCTGACTGTCTTTGAATACTTTTCCAGTTTTTATACCCTTCACCACTACTGTGGTGCATGGTATAATAAGTTTGTGCATTTGTATGTAACGCCAAGAAGGAGTAATCATAGACCAATCTTTTAGTATACGGATCGGCTTAGAATTGAATTCTGAGTCGATTTAGCGATTTCCGTCTGTCTGTCTGTCTGTCTGTTGGTGTATTTTTGTGTGCAAAGTACAGCTCGCAGTTTTAGTCCGATTATCCTAAAATTTGGTATAGGGTCCTGTTTCGGCTCAAAGACGATCCCTATTGATCTGGTCATAATTGGCGTGTATATCAACCGATCTTCCTCAAATTCCGTACATCCGAATATTTTATGAGTCTCGCAAAACTTGCAAAATATCAATCGGTTCAGATTTAGATATAGTTCCCATATACAGCTTTCGCCCGATTTACACTCATTTGCCCACAGAAGCCAATTTTTTGCTCCGATTTAGTTGAAATTTTGCACAGAGAGTAGAATTGGCATTATAGCTATGCGTGCCAAATTTGATTGAAATCGGTTCAGATTTGGATATATCTCCCATACATAGCTTTCGCCGATTTACACTCATATGACCACAGAGGCCAATTTTTTACTCCGATTTAGTTGAAATTTTGCACAGAGAGTAGAATTGGCATTATAGCTATGCGTGCCAAATTTGGTTGACATCGGTTCAGATTTAGATATAGCTCCCATATATATGTTTTTCTGATTTCGACAAAAATGGTCAAAATACCAACATTTTCCTTGTTAAATCGCCACTGCTTAGTCGAAAAGTTGTAAAAATGACTCTAACTTTCCCAAACTTCTAATACATATATATCGAGCGATAAATCATAAATAAACTTTTGTGGAGTTTCCTTAAAATTGCTTCAGATTTAAATGTTTCCCATATTAGCCAACTTAAATTTTGAGTCTATAGATTTTGTAAAAGTCTCTGTCCAAATCGAGTGATATTTAAATGTATGTATTTGGGACAAACCTTTATATATAGCACCCAACACATTTGACGGATGTGATATGGTATCGAAAACTTAGATCTACAAAGTGGTGCAGGGTATAATATAGTCGGCCCCGCCCGACTTTAGACTTTCCTTACTTGTTTTTTATTTGGATCACTCCATAGTATTTTCGTCGGCTTTCGGATATTGGTCCATGGTTCACCCATATGATGCGAATCCTGCCGAATTTCGAGTATTCATTTATCAAGTTTTGCATTCCAATACGGTTCGCGACCACGATTCCCACAATTGGTAGAATTGTACCCAAAATGTTTGATTTTTTACTGTTTGGTAAAAAAGATGAATTTCACAAATTTTTCTTTAGAAATAAAATTTAATAAAACTTTGACAAAATTTTCTATTCAAATAAACATTTTCTATACAAATATAATTTTGAAAAAAAAAATTCTATAGAAATAAAATTTTGACAAATTTTTCTATAGAAATAACATTTTGACAAAATTTTCCATAAGAATAAAATTTTGACAAAATTTTCCATAAAGGTGGGTATTAAGTTCGAGTTTAGCCGCATTTTTTGATTTAGTGAAAACTAAATCAGTATAAAAAGGCATACAATTATACATATTTGTTGCAGATTTTATTATAAATTGATGGCGAATAGCGCAAAACAAGTTTTCACAAAGTTTGTATTCCTTAAAAAGTATTATTAAGAAAAGTAATCGTGAAAAATGGTGATTTTAGCGGCTAAACTCGAACTTAATACTCACTTTAAGAATAACATTTTGTCAAAATTTTCTATAGAAATAAAATTTTAACAAAATCATCTATAGAAATAGAATTTTGACAAAATTTTTAAACAAAAATAAAATTTTAACAAAACTTTCTATAGAAATAAAATTTTAAGAAAATTTCTATAGAAATAAAATTTTGACAAAACATTTCTTTCGAAGAATTTTTTTTATACTAACCACAAAAATTTTATTAAAAACTTCAAAATAAGATTCCGACCAAAAAAAGCGTCGCCAAAAAAGTAATGAAAATGTTCTTTTTGGATCCAGAAGTGGTGCAAAATTGACGCAGAAGCGATGAATTTAACATGGGCTTGTCATAGGACGGAAGCTCTCCATTTTAACTGCCGGTGCACTGAATTTGCATCACTTCTTTAGGTGTGATCCGAATTCAATGTTTTGGAAGTAAATTAAAAAATTCTGTGATATTTTGTCAAATAAAAAATTTTTTATATTTTTTTATAATTTTTAATGGATTCTATCGCTTGTCGGAAATGTCTGACCTCAAATATTTTCAAAAATTCACAATTTTTTCAGATTGGATTCAGCATTTTTTTCGACAAAATTTAAATGATTTGTACCATTTTATGAATTCTTACTCTGTTTTTAACCAAATTTAAACAAAAAAGTTAAAATTACCCATTAAAAGTATGAAAAAAACAATATATAAAAAATTGAATTAAAAGGACTGCCTGGGTAGTTAAAATAAAGAACATTATTGGGAGTGCATCTTCTGGAAGTTCTTTTAAAGTTGTGCCTTTGGAAGAACTTCCAAATTTTTTTGCTGGGTTGTTTTATTTGATAGTTTTTTTGGTAAAACTTTCGTCAAATCTTAGAAGATTATTTTTTGGCTCGAGTGACAACCGTATTCCCGATAGAAACAAAATGTTGGAAGGAGTATGCAAAATTGCATGGACCATTTTTATGAAAAAAATCTTCAAACATTAAATTATATGGACCGTATTATCGGTTCAAATAAATATTTCATGCATTTTTTCTTATTTGTGTGTAGGAAAAAATTCCTACAGCTCTTAAAACCATCACCCTTTATATATTAATAGACGACACTTTGTTTAAGTAAGTAGGTTTGGAGGTTATCGGTAGAGCACATATAGGTAGAAAAAGGACATTATTTGTAAAATATTTGAAGGACATTATTTATAAGATACTTCACACCTGATACATGGCAAATATGACAAAATGAGACTAAGGATAGAATAACGTCAATAAGATATTACACAAATTGCTCAATTTGGAAAATATCGGTTTCCAAACAATAGACAGTTTCTTGATAAAATGTGTCGAACGCACCTAAGGGCCTGTTCCAATTTGAATAGGATCGGGCCTAAAAAGTGAGCTGCAGTTAACACACAAAAATACATGAACATAAAGATGGACTGAATGACAGTCATAGTTTACTCAATTTAGATTTTTTTTCATAGAATTAGTATTTGTGCAATTGGTTGTGTTGGTTTGTCTTTTATACCGACATTGAGAAATAAGTTTCATAGTCATTAGACGATCATTGATACCCAACATACATCTAATTCTGATAACCCATTCAAAAATATGTTTTTAAGAATAAAGGTAAAACACCATTTATCTAGCTTCTTCAATGCAATCGAATTTCGACAATCATAGTTTTCTATTACGACGTAATTATTCCGTGATTGATATTTGCTTTAGAAATCCAATTGACTGAGTATGTTAGTTGTTATATACTTAGAAGGTAGCATTTATGAAGGCGTTGCTAATTGTATGGAAAACAAGGAAGTGTTTTAATAAATTATATTTAGTTGTTCTTATTATTAATTACACTATTCGACACAACATAACACCTTGATTAACATGTCTATATATTTTGTATCGTATTCATTGTGGAATATAATCGAATATTCGTTAGCATAAATACCCATAAAAAAAGAGTCGTCAAAAAAGCCATGAAAATCAAGTTGTTGAATCTGTAAATGTTGGCTTGTCTTCTGTCATTTTTTTACCCTGCGATACACTGTGGAACAGGGTATGATAAGTTTGTGCATATGTTTGCAACACCCAGAAGGAGGCGAGATAGACACATGGTGTATTTGGCAAAAATGGTCAGGGTGGGCTCCTGAGTCGATATAGTGATGTCCGTCTGTCCGTCTGTCCGTGAACACATTTTTGTAATCAAAGTCTAGTTTTAGGCACAAGTATGTGTTTTGGCTCAGAATAGAACCCTATTGATTTTGGAAGAAATCGGTTCAGATTTACATATAGCTCCCATATATCTATATATATGGTCTCAGAAGCCAGAGTTTTACCCCAATTTGGTTGAAATTTTGCACTAGAAGTACAATTAGTAGTGTAGTCAAGTGTGCAAAATTTTATTGAAATCGGTTCAGATTTTGATATAGCTCCCATATATATCGTTCGCCCGATTTACACTCATATGACCACAGTGGCTAATCTTTTACTCCGATTTACTTGAAATTTTGTACAGGAAGTAGAATTAGCATTGTAGCTATGCGTGCCAAATTTGGTTGAAATCGGTTCAGATTTAAATATAGCTCTCATATATAGCTTTCGCCCGATTTACACTCATATGACCACAGAGGCCAATTTTTAACTCCGATTTAGTTGAAATTTTGCACAGGGAGTAGAATTAGCATTGTAGCTATGCGTGCCAAATTTGGTTGAAATCGGTTCAGATTTAGATATAGTTCCCATATATCTTTCGGCCGATATGGAGTAATATGGTCTCAGAAGCCAGAGTTTTACCCCAATTTGGTTTTCGCACTAGGAGTACAATTAGTATTGTAGTCAAGTGTGCTAAATTTGATTGAAATCGGTTCAGATTTAGATATAGCTCCCATATATATGTCCTTCGCCCGATTTACACTCATATGACCACAGTGGCCAATTTTTAACTCCGATTTAGTTGAAATTTTGCACAGGGAGTAGAATTAGTATTGTAGCCTTGTAAAATCGCCACTTCTTAGTCCAAAAGTTGTAAAAATTACTCTAATTTTACTAAACTTCGAGCGATAAATCATAAATAAACTTTTGCGAAGTTTCCTTAAAATTGCTTCAGATTTAAATGTTTCCCATATTTATACCCTGCTCCACACTGTGGAACAGGGTATTATAAGTTAGTGCATATGTTTGCAACACCCAGAAGGAGACGAGATAGACACATGGTGTCTTTGGCAAAAATGCTCAGGGTGGGCTCTTGAGTCGATATAGCGATGTCCGTCTGTCCGTCTGTCCGTGAACACATTTTTGTAATCAAAGTCTAGGTCGCAGTTTTAGTCCAATCGCCTTCAAATTTGGTACAAGTATGTGTTTTGGCTCAGAATAGATCCCTATTGATTTTGGAAGAAATCGGTTCAGATTTAGATATAGCTCCCACATATATATTTCGCCCGATATGGACTTATATGGCCCCAGAAGCCAGAGTTTTACCCTTATTTTCTTAAAATTTTGCACAAGAAGAACAATTAGTACTATCGTCAAGTGTGCCAAATTTTATTGAAATCGGTTCAGATTTAGATATAGCTCCCATATATATCTTTCGTCCGATATGGACTAATACGGTCCCAGAAGCCAGAGTTTTACCCCAATTTAGTTGAAATTTTGCACAGGGAGTAGAATTAGCATTGTAGCTATTCGTGCCAAATTTGGTTGAAATCGGTTCAGATTTAGATATAGCTCCAATATATAGCTTTCGGCCGCTTTACACTCATATGACCACAGAGGCCAATTTTTAGCTCCGATTTAGTTGAAATTTTGCACAGGGAGTAGAATTAGCATTGTAGCTATGTGTGCCAAATTGAGTTGAAATCGGTTCAGATTTAGATATATCTCCCATATATAGCTTTCGCCCGATTTACACTCATATGACCACAGAGCCCAATTTTTACTCCGATTTAGTTGACATTTTGCACAGGGAGGAGAATTAGCATTGTTGCTATGCGTGCCAAGTTTGGTTGAAATCGGTTCAGATTTAGAAATAGCTCCCATATATATGTTTTTCTGATTTCGACACAAATGGTCAAAATACCAAAATTTTCCTTGTAAAATCGCCACTGCTTAGTCGAAAAGTTGTAAAAATGACTCTAATTTTCCTAAACTTCTAATACATATATATCGAGCGATAAATCATAAATAAACTTTTTCGAAGTTTCCTTAAAATTGCTTCAGATTTAAACGTTTCCCATATTTATTTTTTACTAACATTGTGTTCCACCCTAGTGCATTAGCCGACTTAAATTTTGAGTCTTTAGATTTTGTAGAAGTGTATCAAATTCTGTCCACATCGAGTGATATTTAAATGTATGTATTTGGGACAACCCTTTATATATAGCCCCCAACACATTTGACGGATGTGATATGGTATCGAAAATTTAGATTTACAAAGTGGTGCAGTTTATAATATAGTCGGCCCCGCCCGAATTTAGACTTTCCTTACTAGTTTTAGTATTAGCTTCCTTTAGCTTCCTTCCACCGTGGTGCAATGGTTAGCATGCCCGCCTTGCATACACAAGGTCGTGGGTTCGATTCCTGCTACGACCGAACACCAAAAAGTTTTTCAGCGGTGGATTATCCCACCTCAGTAATGCTGGTGACATTTCTGAGGGTTTCAAAGCTTCTCTAAGTGGTTTCACTGGAATGTGGAACGCCGTTCGGACTCGGCTATAAAAAGGAGGTCCCTTGTCATTGAGCTTAACATGGAATCGGGCAGCACTCAGTGATAAAAGAGAAGTTCACCACTGTGGTATCACAATGGACTGAATAGTCTAAGTGAGCCTGATACATCGGGCTGCCACATAACCTAACCTAACCTTCCTTTATTTTGCATTAGTTCTATAGCGATGCTATTTCAGTATTACGGATTTTATTTGAAAAAAATAAGAAGTGTTTAAGAATTAAGCTTAAAATTTATTTGTTTTTTTTTCATTATTCAGGGCCCACTGTGGAGCAGGGTATTACAAATTAGTGTATATATTTGCAACACCCAGAAGCAGACGAGATAGACACATTGTGTATTTGGCAAACATATTCAGGGCCTGCTCCTGAGTATGGTTGCCACACGAGCCTATTAAACCTATTATACCAAACAAGTATATACGGCCGTAAGTTCGGCCAGGCCGAATCTTATGTACCCTTCACCATGGATTGCGTAGAAACTTCTACGAAAGACTGTCATCCACAAATTTCAACTCACTCGGATGAAATTTGCTCCTCCAAGTGGCTCCAAAACCAAATCTGGTGACCACTTTTGGCATGGCTATTAAATATCATATACTACCACCACGTACCAAATTTCAACCAGATGAATTTTGCTTCTCCAAAAGGCACCGGAGGTCAAATCTGGCGATCGGTTTATATGGAAGCTATATATAACTAGCGTAACCCGGCCCGCTTCGCTGCGCCTTCCGAAGCGTATTTGTAGGAACATTTTGCGTTAACTTAGTCAACCATATCCTTCGTGCTGGAAACAAATTCGAAAAGATTTGTATTCTTTCAAACAAATCGAACTACTTGCTTTTTCGTTTATAGGTACAAATACGGCGGATATGCATATGTAAAACGGTTCGTCTTAAAAAATGTCGGGGAGAGGATGTACCCTTTGCTCCAAATTTTTTTAATAATGTTATGTATTCAAGTAGTTAGGTTAAAGTGGCAGACCGATTAAGATTCAGGCTCACTTAGACTATTCAGTCCATTGTGATATTTCAAGTAGTTGGACAATCTTCTATATTTCTTGTGAATTTTAAGTGTGGTTTGTCAAGGAAAGGTATCCTTCTCCTCAACATATCTGAAAATTAAGCACTATATTATAAAGGGTGATTTGTTAAGAGCTTGATAACTTTTTTTTTAAAAAAAACGCATAAAATTTGCAAAATCTCATCGGTTCTTTATTTGAAACGTTAGATTGGTCCATGACATTTACTTTTTGAAGATAATTTCATTTAAATGTTGACCGCGGCTGCGTCTTAGGTGGTCCATTCGGAAAGTCCAATTTTGGGCAACTTTTTCGAGCATTTCGGCCGGAATAGCCCGAATTTCTTCGGAAATATTGTCTTCCAAAGCTGGAATAGTTGCTGGCTTATTTCTGTAGACTTTAGACTTGACGTAGCCCCACAAAAAATAGTCTAAAGGCGTCAAATCGCATGATCTTGGTGGCCAACTTACCGGTCCATTTCTTGAGATGAATTGTTCTCCGAAGTTTTCCCTCAAAATGGCCATAGAATCGCGAGCTGTGTGGCATGTAGCGCCATCTTGTTGAAACCACATGTCAACCAAGTTCAGTTCTTCCATTTTTGGCAACAAAAAGTTTGTTAGCATCGAACGATAGCGATCGCCATTCACCGTAACGTTGCGTCCAACAGCATCTTTGAAAAAATACGGTCCAATGATTCCACCAGCGTACAAACCACACCAAACAGTGCATTTTTCGGGATGCATGGGCAGTTCTTGAACGGCTTCTGGTTGCTCTTCACTCCAAATGCGGCAATTTTGCTTATTTACGTAGCCATTCAACCAGAAATGAGCCTCATCGCTGAACAAAATTTGTCGATAAAAAAGCGGATTTTCTGCCAACTTTTCTAGGGCCCATTCACTGAAAATTCGACGTTGTGGCTCGTTAGTAAGTCTATTCATGATGAAATGTCAAAGCATACTGAGCATCTTTCTCTTTGACACCATGTCTGAAATCCCACGTGATCTGTCAAATACTAATGCATGAAAATCCTAACCTCAAAAGAATCACCCTTTAATAACATACAAAAAAAAATTACTGTTACCCATCCAATAAATCGGAAAAGGCAAAAGTAGTAAAAAAGTTTACCACATTAACATTTGCTAAAATGTTGGAAAATGATACACCCTCTATGTTGGCTGCCAATTTCATGTAAATTTAAGTTCTTTACTAAAAAGAAGTCTGGCAGAAGCCTGTGCAAAAATCATACAATTATGTACCGAGTTCCCATTTACGGACAACCCTCTACTTTCAATTTAAGAAAAAAAACGGACAAAAGGGAACCTTCGCTCCAGTCCGACTTGATATCGGACTATCACGTACCCTATATTAATTTCACAACTACGCAATGGTCCCTATAAATTCTATCGAAGTAAATCGACAAAGTTTATTTCAATTTTCCTCTTCCCCAACCTGATATCGAAAAATCATATACTAATTTAAAAATCATGTATAAATTTAATCACCTCCTCCCACGTTCCCTGTAAATTTCAAGTAGATCGGAGATGTTTAAATTTTGCTCTATTGTTTTAAAGGGACGTCAGATTCCCCGATACAATATCGACAAACACCGTAGTGAATAGCACCCCTAAGCTTCCCTGAAAATTCTTGAAACTTTCCTTTAAGTGTGGGGCAAGGAAGGTTACCTCTTCGTTCATAACCTTCCCCCACTGCCTTGGTAAATTTCAAGAAAACTTAAGAATTTTTGTTTTTGTTTTGCAGTTTTAGAGGAGGACTTCCTCCCCGACCAAATATCGAAAAGTGATGTAGCGTATCTTTTGTAAACGTTCCAGAAAATGTCAATCAAATTTTAAGCCTAAAAGGGCGGCCTCTCTCCAAATATCACAAAATCAGGTATAAACTATTAATATCGTAACCTCTCCCCAGTCCTCTGTAAATTCCAAGTAACTCGGTAAAGTTTAATTGTTTCTCTGTATGTACTTAAGAGTTGCGGATGTCTCCCTATGCCCTTTTATTTTTATTAAAAAACCAGGAACCTGATATAAATTACATAACCTCACAATTTTTTCCGTAAAATTTAAGTCGGGGAGTTCAGTTTTGTTTTCACTGTACTTCAAAAACAAAAAAAAGGTGGACAAAGGGGTGGTGCCCCTCCCCGACCAAATATCGAAAAATAATGTAGCGGATTTTTGTCTAGATGCCAACCCCAACATTCAATGAAAATTTCAAGCAAATCGCATAATTTTGTTCCAAGTTTCAAAAAGTAGGGCAAAGGGGAGGTCTCCCTCCCCGTCCACATATGAAATCATCAGGTACCCCATATTAATTCCATAACCTCACCGCATGTTCTCTGTAAATCTCAGATAACTTAGAGAATTTTAGTTTTTTTCACTGTACTTTAAAAAAAGTCGAACAAAGGTGCTCCGGAGGTCAAATCTTGGGATCGGTTTATATGGGGCCTACATATAATTATGGACCGATATCGACCAATTTTTGCATGGGTGTTTGAGGACATATATTAACACAACGTACCAAATTTCAACTGAATCAGATGAATTTTGGTCTTCCAAGAGGCTCCGCAAGCCAAATCGGGGGATCGGTTTATATGCGGGCTATATATAATTATGGACCAATATGGACCAATTTTTGCATGGTCATTAGAGACCATATACCAACACCATGTGCCAAATTTCAGCGGGCTCGGATGAAATATGATTCTCTTAGAGGCCTCGCAGGCCAAATTTGGGGGTCCGTTTATATGGGGGCTATACGTAAAAGTGGACCGATATGGACCATTTGCAATACCATCCGACATACATCAATAACAATTACTTGTGCCAAGTTTCAAGTCGATAGCTTATTTCGCTCGGAAGTTAGCATGATTTCAACAGACGGACGGACGGACATGCTTATATCGACTCAGAATTTCACCACGACCCAGAATATATATACTTTATGGGGTCTTAGATCACTATTTCGATGTGTTACAAACGGAATGACAAAGTTAATATACCCCCGATCCTATGGTGGAGGGTATAAAAATCGTATTTTGCAAAATTTTATTTCTATTCAAAATGTTCTATATAAAATTTCTATATAAAATTTTATTTCTATGGAAAAATTTGTCAAAATTTTATTTCTATACAAAATTTTGTAAATTTTTTTTTCTATAGAAAATTTTATCAAAATTTTAAAAATGTGATTTATAAGAAAATTTTGTCAACATTTTTTTCTATAGAAAATTTGGTCAAAATTTTATATCTATAGAAAATTTTGTCAACGTCTTATTTCTATGGAAAATTTGTCAAAATATTATTTATATTAAAAATTTCGTCAAAATTTTATATCTAGAGAAAATTTTGTCAAAATATTATTTATAAGAAAATTTTATTTCTATAGAAAATTTTGTCAAAATGTTATATCTAGAGAAAATTTTGTCAAAATATTATTTATAAGAAAATTTTGTGAAAATTTTATTTCTATAGAAAATGTTGTCAAAATATTATTTATAAGAAAATTTTGTCAAAATGTTTTTTTCTATAGAAAATTTGGTCAAAATTTTATATCTATAGAAAATTTTGTCAACGTCTTAATTCAATGGAAAATTTGTTAAAATATTATTTATATTAAACATTTTGTCATGCCATGACAACATAAGAAATAAGATGTTGACAAAATTTTCTCTAGATATAAAAATCTAGAGAAAATTTTGTCAACGTCTTATTTCTATGGAAAATTTGTCAAAATATTATTTATAAGAAAATTTTGTCAACATTTTATATCTAGAGAAAATTTGGCAAAATTTTATATCTAGCGAAAATTTTATCAACGTCTTATTTCTATGGAAAATTTGTCAAAATATTATTTATAAGAAAATTTTGTCAAAATTTTATATCTAGAGAAAATTTTGTCAAAATATTATTTATAAGAAAATTTTGTGAAAATTTTATTTCTATAGAAAATGTATAAAATATTATTTATAAGAAAATTTTGTCAAAATGTTTTTTTCTATAGAAAATTTGGTCAAAATTTTATATCTATAGAAAATTTTGTCAACGTCTTAATTCAATGGAAAATTTGTTAAAATATTATTTATATTAAACATTTTGTCATGCCATGACAACATAACGCTTCAGGACCACAATGTACACCAAACAAAAAAATGAACTGTTTTATAGGAAGAATGAACTATCTCGTCAAAATTTTATATCTATAGAAAATTTTGTCAACGCCTTAATTCAATGGAAATTTTGTCAAAATATTATTTATATTAAACATTTTGTCATGCCATGACAACATAACGCTTCTGGACCACAATGTACACCAAATAAAAAAATGAACTGTTTTATAGGAAGAATGAGCTATCTCGTCAAAATTTTATATCTATAGAAAATTTTGTCAACGTCTTAATTCAATGGAAAATTTGTCAAAATATTATTTATATTAAACATTTTGACATGCCATGACAACATAACGCTTCTGGACCACAATGTACACCAAACAAAAAAAATGAACTGTTTTATAGGAAGAATGAACTATCTCGCACGAAAATTGAACTAAATTTTGCTCCACATTTTGAGATTTCCACAAAGCGTTGTTAAAACCAGGAAATTTTAATGCCCTGTTATACTTTTTAACTGCAGTTCACGAAATTACATCCTCTCATAGAAGAAAAAGTAAAGAAGAAAATCATTGGCGCCAAATCATGACCATTTTAATCATACAGTAGTTCATTCTTACTATTTTTGGGAATCGTACGAAAATCTTCATATTGCACTTATGTGTACGGTCATTGAACTTTATACCCACGTTGAGTTCATAAAATTTTTGAGACATACTTAAAAAATGTAAGATTTCATTATGCTGTGGAAAATTCCGATAAAAATAATAAAATTTAACTACTAGCAAATAAATTTTTTCCAATAAAACAAGTCAAATTTAGAGTTGGAAATATTTTCTGTGTAAGATTAGTGAATGATGAAAGCTTCCACTGGCCCAAATATTTAAGACGGCAAACAATTGTAATATCGATTGAATTAACGTTGACATGCCACAAAAATGATATTCCGCCAATTAATCGTCAGCCGAAATCGTTCATTGAGCCTGCAAAAAGGTGACTTTCTAACAGTGCACGCCATTTGAAACCCATGTACATCAATTGCACCAACTGTTAAAACTTTTAATCGTATCGAAAATTTTTTCGATATCGAATCTGAATGAAATCGGTTTAGATTTAGATATAACTCTTATTTACATCATTAAATACTTGTTTAAATTAAATTGAAATTGAAACTATCAAAGAAATCAATCAATTTTTTAATCAAATAAATTTCTATTTTTAATTAGTTTTGTAACTATAATTTTTGGTAATTGAAGCAATTTCAATAAATAAATTAATTTATTCAATTAATTTCATGATTGATTCTGAAAAATAATTTCTTCTGTATACCAAAACAATCGCTATGATTGGGTCTATACAAGTATTTGTTTGTTGCATAGTGTTATATTTCAAGAGGTCATATACTGAACTCGCCTACATGAATAGAAATAATTTTTGAAAAACAAAATTAGTTTCAAAAAAGTTGTCATAGGGTCTTCACGTCAACAAAAAACTACTGAGAAAATGAAAACTTGTTCAATCATCAACATGAAGATCATAATCACAATCTCTCTTCTAATATTACTAGCTGAATCTTCCCTACAACCTCAGGAAGATTTCAATGAGCCGTTCAACTATACAAAAATGATAGAAGATATTTATAGAGAAAAAGAATTTGTAACGATTCTTATGGTATATGGAGATCAAAATGTACCAGAATCAGTAATGCTGGCGCTACAATATTTTCCAATTCCAAAGTTGGCAATTACCGATGTATCTGGTGGTTTTTTCTTTAGAGGAGTATTCAATAGGGAGACTTTGACAATTGTAATTATGGCGAAATCCTTCAATGAGACTTTAATGGAAACTCTAGCCGAAAAATTGGACTATATGCGTCAAACAAGAATACTTCACATTGCCATGGGTATTGAGATGCCAGAGGCTTATAAATCGCAGTTTTTGTTATCCTGCAAAGAGTTCAATATGACGAATGTTTACATGCAGTTGATACCTAGCCCAGATCATACCAGTGAACATGACGAATTCATGCTAATCCCATATCCCCAATATCATTGGCGTAAAGTGGAACGATACAATAAAGCTATGTATTTTCCGCCACATTGGAAGAATATGCAAAATAAAACTCTTCTGACAATGATCGATCATTATTCTCTACGCTCTATATTTTTCAAGGATAGCCAAGGAAACCAAAAAGTCAATGGCTATGTGGCTAATCTAATTTTACTTTTTGCTGAACGCTATAATGCATCCTTACGCATGGCATATCCCTTGAATTTCACCGATCCTCTACACTTCTCCGAAATTAATACAAACATGGTTAGAATGAATTTGTTGGACATTCCTATGATCATGGACACAGGCTTGGGTTACAAGTGGCCAAACTTATCAGACACCTATGAGCGGAGTTCGGTGGTGTATATGGTGCCATGTTCGCAGCCATTTACTAATCGTGATATATACGCAATTCTACTAAATGAATATTTTGTGGGATGTATCATTGCTGCCACAGTAGTTATATCACTTGGTCATGGCTTAATCGATTATGTTATCGATGACGGTGTGCAAATTGACCGTCTTTTCTTCAGCGATAGGATATTTCCTGGTGTTTTGGGACAATCGTTTGCTGCCCGTCCAACTAGCTCCAGTCAAGGCTTGAAAGTTATATACATTGTGCTATTCTTTATAGGACTTTACATTAATACTGAATTTTCGGTAAATGTGAGCTCTCTATTTACCCAACCACCCTATTATCGACAGTTGGAAACAATTGAAGATATAGTGAAATCACCTCTGCAGATTTTTCTTCACGAAGCAGAAGCTGAATCCTTAGATAAAGTTCAGTACAAAATAGATTACAAGGATACACTCCTCATAACTAACAACAATACCCACTATAGGCTTTTAAGGCATCAACTCAATACGTCATATGCATATCTTGCTACCACATCCACATGGGAAATGGTCACTAGGCAACAGGAATTTTTTACACGGCAAGTATTCTGTACCTTTGACAATTTAACTCTACTTGGAAATATTCCATGGGCCATACCATTGCAACAAAATTCACCTTATACTGAAGCTCTTAACTACCTAATTCATCAGGTCCATGCAATGGGTCTAATGGATCCATGGACCACCAGCATATTTCATGACTTGGTTAAACTAAAGATTATCTCTGTACGTGATCCTTATGTCGATGATGGACCAAAACCTTTAAATGTCACTGATTTATATTGGACTTGGATAATGATTATAAGCTCTCTACTGGCTAGCTGTTTGCTATTTTTATTGGAGCTTTTGTGTAAGCGAATCATGACAAAGAGAGGCAACAATGGAAGATTTCATTGATAGATTCAAATACAAAATATAAAATTATATTATTTGAAATATTAAAGTGTATCGAAATATCAAATAAAAATTAAAAAAGGAAATAAGAGTTGGTGAGGTATTAAACTAATTTCGTTTTTTTTTGTCACTTTTATTATACCATACGGTAGTTTATTTTAATAGTTCAATACTTTATTTGTCAGCTATTCCACTTATTTCAATCAATGTGCAAAGCTTAAGTAGGTTTTCGAATTCATTGTCAAATTCTAGTGAACCACATTTAACCCTTTTAACCACTCCACTATGGGGCCAACGACCGGATTTTGAGGCAAAAACTACAAAAAATGCACTTATCGGTTTACAATTAGGAACACATAGAAATTTTCAGATCGATCCGACAACTGACCCGCCCACTGAAACCTTTATTATTTATATTATGTCTAGGTCGCAATTTTAGATCAATTGTCATTAAATTTTGCAAACGTATGTGTATTGGGTCAGGATAGAGCCCTTTTAATTTGGAGGAAATCAGTTAAGATTTAGATATAGCTCTCATATATATCTTACGTCGATACGCACATATAAGGACCGAGAAGCCATAGTTTCATCGCAATTTTCTTCAAATTATGCACAAAGGGTAAAATTGATAGTATTTGCAAGTGTGCCAAATTTGGTGGAAATCGGTTAAGATTTAGATATAGGTTAGGTGGCAGCCCGATGTATCAGGCTCACTTAGATTATTCAGTCCATTGTGATACCACATTGGTAAACTTCTCTCTTATCACTGAGTGCTGCCCGATTCCATGTTAAGCTCAATGACAAGGGACCTCCTTTTTATAGCCGAGTCCGAACGGCGTTCCACATTCCAGTGAAACCACTTAGAGAAGCTTTGAAACTCTCAGAAATGTCACCAGCATTACTGAGGTGGGATAATCCACCGCTGAAAAACTTTTTGGTGTTCGGTCGACCTTGTGTATGCAAGGCGGGCATGCTAACCATTGCACCACGGTGGCTCCCAAGATTTAGATATAGCTTTCATATATATCGTTCACCTTATATGCACTTTATTTGTCCCACCTTAATTTGCTTCAAATTGCACAAAAAGATGGCTCTATTGAAAAGACCTCTTATTCTGTGAATCCTCGAGTCCTTTTTTGCATGATCAAGTCTTTTTTATAACATTTATTTCTATTTAGTGAAGCATTTCCCGCAAACAGCCAATGAGACGCATCTGCTCTTTGTGTTTCTTCCATGTTTGTTTGGCTTGAGTGAAAATATTATATATTTTCTTAATTATTGATGCCATGCAAGCTTACTTTGCATTCCTTGAAAATTTGGAATACGGCACCAAAATAATTCCGACCTTTTATATATATTCTGTGTCGTGGTGAAATTCTGAGTCGATTTGAGCATGTCCGTCCGTCTGTTGAAATCACGCTAACTTCGAACGAAACAAGCTATTGACTTGAAACTTGGCATAAGTAGTTGTTATTGATGTAGGTCGGATGGTATTGCAAATGGGCCATATCGGAGCACTTTTACGTACAGCCCCCACATAAACCGACTCCCAGATTTGGCTTGCAGAGCCTTTTGGAGGAGCAAAATTCATCCGATCTGCTTGAAATTTGGTATGTGGTGTTAGTATACGGTCTACATCAAGCATGCAAAAATTGGTCCATATCGGTTCATAATATATATAGCCCCCATATAAACCGATCTCCAGATTTGACCTACGGAGCCTCTTGGAGGAGCAATATTCATCCGATCTGGTTGAAATTTGGTATGTGGTGTTAGTATATGGTCTATAACAACCATGCAAAAATTGGTCTATATCGGTCCATAATTATATAACATATAGCCCCCATATAAACCGATCCCGAGATTTGACCTCCGGAGCCTCTTAGAGGGGCAAAATTCATCCGATCCAGTTGAAATTTGGTACGTGGTGTCAGTATATGGTCTCTAACAACCAAGCAAAAATTGGTCCATATAGGTCCATAATTATATATAGCCCCCATATAAACCGATCCCCAGATTTGGCTTTTCGGAGCCTCTAAGAGAAGCAAATTTCATCCGATCCGGCTGAAATTTGGTACATGGTGTTAGTATATGGTCTCTAAAAACCGTGCAAAAATTGGTCCACATCGGTCCATAATTATATATGGCCTTCGTATAAACCGATCCGCAGATTTGGCTTGCAGAGCCTCTAAGAGAAGAAAATTTCATCCGATCCGGCTGAAATTTGGTACCTGGTGTTAGTATACAGTATCTAACAACTATGCAAAAACTGGTCGAAATCGGTCCATAATTATATATAGCCCCATATAAACCGATCCCCAGATTTGACCTCCGGAACCCCTTGGAAGAGCAAAATTCATCCGATTCGGTTGAATTTTGGTACGTTATGTTAGTATATGTTATCCAACAACTACGCAGGAATTGGTTCATATCAGTCCATAATTATATATAGCCCCATATAAACCGATCCCCAGATTTGAATTACGGTGCCTTTTGGAGAAGCAAAATTCATCCGATCTGGTTGAAATTTGGTACGTGGTGGTAGTATATGATATTTAATAGCCATGCCAAAAGTGGTCCATATCAGTCCATAATCATATATAGCCCCAATATAAACCGATCTCGAGATTTGGTTTTGGAGCATCTTGGAGGAGCAAATTTAATCCGACTCAGTTGAAATTTGGTACATTGTGCTAGTATATGGCCGTTAACAACCATGCCTAACTAGGTCCATATCGGTCTATAGTTATATATAGCCCTCAGATAAATAGATCCTCAATCACAAAAAATTGGTCCATATCAAGTTCACAATTGTATATAGCCCCCATATAAGCGACCCCCATATTTCAATTCTGGCTCTCTACCACGTATGGACTAACTCACAATTTAGAAAAAGA
Organism: Haematobia irritans; assembly: GCF_050003625.1. Lineage (NCBI taxonomy): Eukaryota > Metazoa > Arthropoda > Insecta > Diptera > Muscidae > Haematobia > Haematobia irritans. Next base: position 211,025,703 of record NC_134400.1, read on the forward strand.
TGTTAAGAAGTTTTAAGATACCATAACCCAAGTAATTCTGGCTGACAGTCATTCGTAGAAGTTTCTACGCAATCCATGGTAGAGGGTACATAAGATTCGGCCTGGCCGAACTTACGGCCGTATATACTTGTTTTGAGTTAGTTTTTATGAAATTGGAAAAGAATAAACGTTTATCACAAAAAGTATATACTTTTCTTCCAAATAAACTGCCTTACAGCGAAAAGGAAATGAGAAACGATCTTTGCTTGTCTAAAATTTCGTTTGGGAGGAAAGAATTATTTTTTTGCGTTTATACATTGTGCTATTCCTTATAGGACTTTACATTAATACTGAATTTTCGGTAAATGTGAGCTCTCTATTTACCCGACCACCCTATTATAGACAGTTGGAAACAATTGAAGATATAGTGAAATCACGTTTAAGGATTTTATTTTTTGAAGAAGAAGCTGTCTCCTTATCTACAATTAACTCCAAAATAGATTACAAAGATACATTCCTCATAATTAACAACAATACCCACAATAAGCTTTTAAGGCAACAACTCAATTCGTCGTTTGCTTATCTCGCTATCACAACCTCATGGAAAATTACCTCTAGGCAACAGGAGTATTTTACACGGCAAGTATTCTGTACTTTTGACAATTTAACCATAATTGGAGATTTACCATAAGCCATACCATAAGCGCTTTCCTGCTCGTGACATATCGATTGGCGATTATCAAGTTCCAATTCATGATGAGGTGAAATACTTAGGAATTTATCTGGATAAAAAAATTGACGTGTGGCAAACATATAGACGAAGCCGCCAAAAAGGCTCAAGAATATTAAAGTCTCTTTGGCCATTAATAAACTATCGTTCACATAATAACTTTAGAAACAAGATCCTTATATTTAAGTCTATTATTAGAAAGCAGCAAAATCACACACCAAGAAATTACAGGTAGTTCAAAACAGATGCCTTAAAATTATCAATAATCTTCGCTGGCGATATCCAACAGAACTTCTGCACATACGTACTGGATATGAGAACATATCTGATTTCATGAAGCGAATCAGTCAAAACTACTACCGTACGAACACACAGTCCACTTATTCCTTGATAAGGGATTGTAGAGGATTATCTCCATAATCTTACTGTATAATATTCACCAAATAGAAAGTGCTATCTATATATATTTCTGTTTACGCTTTTGTAAACTTTTCCTATATATTGTTGCTTTCAATTTGTATTTGGACTTCTTCTCCATTCTCCAATAAAGGCTTTCCCCTATTTTCCTTTGCAAAGTTTTGTAAAATAAGCTAATCATAAAATAACAAGTAAGGAAAGTCTAAAGTCGGGCGGGGTCGACTATATTATACCCTTCACCACTTTGTAAGTTCACATTTTCGATACCATATCAGATCCGTCCAATGTGTTGGATGCTATATGAATCCATACACATATATTCTGTATATCTGAGCAGATCTGTACAGAGTTCTGCAATATTTATAGATTTTACATTTAAGTCGGCTAATGCGCTGAGGTGGAACACAATGTTAGTAAAAAAAATATAGGAAATATTTAAATATGAACTAATTTTGATGAAACTTCGCAAAAGTGTATTTATGATTTATCGGTCGATAGATGTGTAATAGAGTAATAGTAAAATTTGAGTCATTTTGATAAGTTTTCGACTTGGCAGTGGCGATTTGATAAGGAAAATGTAGGTATTTCGGCCAGTTTTGCCTACATAGGAAAAACATATATATGGAATCTATATCGGAATCTGAACCGATTGCAATCAAATTTCACATGCATAGTTACTACACGCAAAAAAATAATTCTTTCCTCCCAAACGAAATTTTAGACAAACAAAGTTTGTTTCTCATTTGCTTTTCGCTGTAAGGAAGTGTATTTGGAAGAAAAGTATATACTTTTTGTGATAAACGTTTATTCTTTTCCAGGATGTAAAAACAATTTCATAAAGACTAACTCAAAAAAAATTTTTTTTCTGGCTAATTGCATTTTCCCTCACATCTTTCTCACTTCCACGAAGATTTTTAGTTCTTAGCACCTTTTTCTGTAATACAAACAATGTAGAAGAAATTATACGATTTTATAAATGTTTAAAATTTTTTTACCTTTCGCCTGGACGGAGAATCGAACCGCGGACCATGCACTTTGTAAGCCAACACACTAACCACTGAGCTATGTACCTGTTATGGTCATCAAGAGATAAATATCCATATAAGTTATATTTATATAGCATAGCTTGCGGCGCCCACGAACCGAATAAACAAAGTTTATTTAACAGAAACAAACATTTAGTTTGGCACCGTGGAGCAGTGGTTGCTACGTCTGACTCTCATGCCAAGGGTCGTGGGTTCGATCCCTGCTTCGACCAAAGTTTTTTTTTTTTTTTTTTTTTTTTTTTACATACATTCTACATATGTTCCGAAGATTCCGAAAAAAATGTTCAACATTACATTGTACTATATTAAATTTTGAACTGTAAAATGTGTTTTATTAAAGACCAAAAGTCAGAAAAGAAGAGTGTTTGATATAAACGAAATGGACTCTGTTGTTGTTTCAAAAATAACTTTTTTTATTGAAAAAATAAAAACTTTGTAACAAACGAATTTTTTTGGTGATAAAAGTTTAAAATTTTCGAAGCAATTCAAAAAACTCTAACAAAAGAAAAACGTTTTCGGTACACGTTTTCCAAACGTTTTTTTTCTTTGCGTGTATGTTGAATCTACTCCCTGTACTCGGATAACAACTTTGACCTCTGTGCTCATATGACGGAAAATCGGGCGAAAGATATATATGGGAGCTATATCAAAATCTGAACCGATTTCAACCAAAATAAACACGCATATGCAGAACTTTAAGTCTACTGCCTGTGCAAAAATTCAAGTTCAATTCTACTCCCTCTGCAAAATTTCACGTAAATCAGAGTAGCACTTTTGCCTCTGTGGGCATATTAGTCCAAATCGGGCGAATGATATATATGGGAGCTATATCTAAATCTGAACCGACTTCAACTAAATTTTGCACAATTAACGATACTAAAAAACGTACTCCTTTTGCAAAATTTCAAGCAACTCAGGGCAAAACTCTGGCTTTTGAGGCCTTATAAATCCAAATCGGACGAAAGATATATATGGGAGCTATATCTAAATCGGAAGCGATTTTAACCAAATTAAGCACACTTAACGATACTATTAGACGTACTTGTTGTGCAAAATTTGAAGCAAATCAGGGCAAAACTCCGGCTTTTGGGGCCATATAAGTCCAAATCGGTCGAAAGATATATATGGGAGCTATATCTAAATCTGAACCGATTTCAACTAAATTTGGCACAATTAACGATACTGTTAAACGTACTCCTTGTATAAAATTTTAATCAAATCAGGGCAAAACTCTGGCTTTTGAAGCCATATAAGTCAAAATCGGACGAAAGTTATATAGGGGAGCTATATCTAAATCTGAACCGATTTCAACTAAATTTAGCACAATTAACGATACTATTAAACGTACTCGTTGTGCAAAATTTGAAGCAAATCAGGGCAAAACTCTCGCTTTTGGGGCCATATAAGTCCAAATCGGACGAAAGATATATATGGGAGCTATATATAAATCTGAACCGATTTAGCTGATATTTGGCAGTTTTTACGGGACTAACAAAACATTCAGATGTGCAAAATTTGAAGAACGTCGGTTCATAAATACGTGAATTATGATCAAATCGGTGATAACTATATATGGCAGCTATATCTAAATCTGAACCGATTTTTTCCAAAATCAATAGCGATTGTCTTCTACCCGAAGAAAGACGTTATGTCAAATTTGAAGACGATCGGACTTAAACTGCGACCTGTACTTTGTGCACAAAATTACATATACAGACAGACGGACAGACAGACAGACATCGCTAAATCGACTCAGAATTTAATTCTAAGCCGATCGGTATACTAAAAGATGGGTCTATGACACTTATTTCACTCGATCTGGAAGAATTTGATAGACTTCTACAAAATCTATAGACCCAAAATTTAAGTCGGCTAATGCACTAGGGTGGAACACAATGTTAGTAAAAAACAAACTTATTATACCCTGTACCACAGTAGTGGTGAAGGGTATAAATATGGGAAACGTTTAAATCTGAAGCAATTTTAAGGAAACTTCGAAAAAGTTTATTTATGATTTATCGCTCGATATATATGTATTACAAGTTTAGGAAAATTAGAGTCATTTTTACAACTTTTCGACTAAGCAGTGGCAATTTTACAAGGAAAATGTTGGTGTTTTGACCATTTTTGTCGAAATCAGAAAGACATATATATGGGAGCTATATCTAAATCTGAACCGATTTCAAGCAAATTTGGCACGCATAGTTACAACGCTAATTATACTCCCTATGCAAAATTTCAACTAAATCGGAGCAAAAAATTGGCCTCTGTGGGCAAATGAGTGTAAATCGGGCGAAAGCTACATATGGGAGCTATATCTAAATCTGAACCGATTTTGCTGATATTTTGCAAGTTTTTCAAGGCTCATAAAATATTCGGATGTACGGAATTTGAGGAAGATCGGTTGATATACACGCCGATTATGACCAGATCGGTGAAAAATATATATGGCAGCTATATCTAAATCTGAACCGATTTTTTCCAAAATCAATAGGGATCGTCTTTGAACCGAAACAGGACCCTATACCAAATTTTAGGACAATCGGACTAAAACTGCGAGCTGTACTTTGCACACAATAATACATCAACAGACAGACAGACAGACAGACGGACAGACAGACAGACGGACATCGCTAAATCGACTCAGAATTTAATTCTAAGCCGATCCGTATACTAAAAGGTTGGTCTATGATTACTCCTTCTTGGCGTTACATACAAATGCACAAACTTATTATACCCTGTACCACAGTAGTGGTGAAGGGTATACAAATAATTAACTATATGGTGAGAAGTACGGTTTTAACATAAATCTTTGTGCTTCATTTGTGTATAATTTATTCCCGTTTTTTTTTGTTCATTTAACTAACGTACGCAAAAAATTACTAGAGTGAAGGAAACTTTCTCCAAACATAATACTACCATGAACTAACATAAACTTAAATTGGCTTTAGTGAAATAGAGAGTTCACTTTTTTTGAGTGTTCCAAGTATTTTTTTTTGAATTAATGTAAAAATTATATAACAAAGTTACATTAACTACTACCACGTAATTATTATGTGATTGATATTTGCTTAAAAAATACAATCGAATGATTAGTTGTTATATTTTTAGAAGGTAACATTTATGAAGGACTTCATTATCATATGACCAAAACAAAAGGAAGACGTTTTAATAAATTATTTTTTATTTATTATTATTATTAACTACACTATACAACACAACACATGGATAATCTGATGTTTCCATGTCTATATGTTTAGAATTTATAGGCTATTTCTAAATTAATATATGTTTGCATCCAAGCATATTATATTTACAAACATTTTATGTCCCAAACATAATATGTTCTAACATATTAACATATATGTCCCAAACATGTTATGTGTTTAAAAATGTGTGCTTCAAACATATAATGTTTATAGCCAAACATATGAAAAACAGCCTTTTTCATCCGTGTAGAGGAAGTTCAATTGAGTCAATTTTTTTTATAACTCGCTCTTTTCATATTTTTAATAAGAAATTTAAACATTTTTTGTTTCAAATGCGTTAAAAACAGATTAAGAATTAATAAAATGGTACAAATTATTAAAATTTTGCCGTAAAAAATGCTAAAAACTTTCTAGAAAAATTGCGAATTGTTGGAAAATATTTGATTCTAAACATTCAAGAAACGCGTCAGTCATACTGCATTAAAAATCATAAAAAAAAATTTTTTAATTATTTATTTGTCAAAATATCATAAAATTTTTTAATTCTCATCCAAAACACTGAATTTGGATCACACCTTAAGAAGTAGTGCAAATTCAGTTCACCGGCTATTGAAATGGTGGACATCGGCCCTATGACAAGCCCATGTTAAATTCATCGCTTCTGCGCCACTTCTGCACCACTTCCGGAGCCAAAAAGAACATTTTCACAACTTTTTTGGCGACGCTTTTGGGAGAATTAATAAAATGATACAAATTATTTAAATTTAGCCGAAAAAAATTCTAATCCTTTGTAGAAAAATTTCGAATTTTTGAAAATATTTGATCACAAAAGTTCCAGACAAGCGTTATAATGCATTAAAAATCATAAAAAAAATTTAAAAATTATTTATTTGTCAAAATACCACAACATTTTTTAATTCACATCCAAAACACTGAATTCGGATCACACCTTAAGAAGTGGGGCAAATTCAGTGCAGCGGCTGTTGAAATGGTGGACATCCATCCTATGACAAGCCCATGTTAAATTCATCGCTTCTGCGTCAATTTGGCACCACTTCCGGATCCAAAAAAAAACATTTTCACTACTTTTTTGGCGACGCTTTTTTGCTGGGATGGGCTTATCATCTGGCGGAAGTCATTTTTTGAAGCATTCCTTGCATTTATTTCGCTTTAATTCTTCAATGGTGAGGCTAACTCAGATTATTCAGTCCATTGTGATACCGCAGAGGTTAATTTCTCTCTTATCACTGAGTGCTATCCGCTTCCATGTTTAGCTCAATGACAGTGGTCCTCCACTGCATGGCCGAACGCCATTTCAGATAGCGGAGAAAATGGCACCAGCATTACTGAAATGTTAATGCTATTTTCGTATTACCGATTTAATTTGTAGAAATCAAAAAAGTATTTAAGAATTACAAATTTTTCTTTATCTTTTTCGATACCTAACATATATCTATGTAGAAACGTTTTAAACAAAACTAGAAAATGTTTTCTCGGAAATTCTATGACTGCATAGAAATGGGTCGGTACCTATTTAAAGTGCTTAAATTTCCCATGTTATATGCGGTAGAGTTGAGAAGATTAAAATTTCAAAAGAACTTTTTGTGAAGTGAATATTTTTATACCGTCCCAGATACGATGGGGAGGTATACTAACTTTGTCATTTCATTTGTAACACATCGAAATATTGGTCTAAGACCCCATAAAGTATATATATTCTGAGTCGCAGTGAAATTCTGAGTCGATTTAAGCATGTCCGTCCGTCCGTCCGTCTGTTGAAATCACGCTAACTTCCGAACGAAACAAGCTATCGACTTGAAAATTGGCACAAGTAGTTGTTATTGATGTAGGTGGGATGGTATTGCAAATGGGCCATATCGGTCCACTTTTACGTATAGCCCCCATATAAAGGGAACCTCAGATTTGGCTTGCGGAGCCTCTAACAGAAGAAGTCTATTTCATCCGATCCGGTTGAAATTTGGTACATGGTGTTGGTATATGGTCTCTAACAACCATGCAAAAATTGGTCCACATCGGTCCATAATTATATATAGCCCCCATATAAACCGATCCCCAGATTTGGCTTGCGGAGCCTCTAAGAGAAACAAATTTCATCCGATCCGGCTGAAATTTGGTACATGGTATTGGTCTATGGTCTCTAACAACCATGTACAAATTGGTCCACATCGGTCCATAATTATGGATTGCCCGCATATAAACCGATCCCCAGATTTGGCTTGCGGAGTCTCTAAGAGAAGCATATTTCATCTGATCCGATTGAAATTTGGAACATGGTGTTAGTATATGGTCTCTAACAACCGTGCCAGAATTGGTCCATATCGGTCCATAATTATATATAGCCCCCATATAACCCGTTCTCCAGATTTGACCTCCGGAGCCTTTTGGAGGAGCAAAATTCATTCAATGCAATTCAAATGTGGAACGTGGTGTTAATATATGGCCGCTAACAACCATACCAAAATTGGTCCATATAGGTCTATAGTTATGTTAATTATAGCCGATCTCCAATCACACAAAAATTGGTCCATATCGGTTCATAATCATGGTTGCCACTCGAGCCAAAAGTAATCTACCAAAGTTTTATTTCTATAGAAAATTTTGTCAAAATTTTATTTCTATAGAAAATTTTGTCAAAATTTTATTTCTCTAGAAAATTTTGTCAAAATTTTGTTTCTATAGAAAATTTTGTTAAAATTTTATTTCTATAGAAAATTTTGTCAAAATTTTATTTCTATAGAAAATTTTATCAAAATTTTATTTCTATAGAAAATTGTGTGAAAATTTTATTTCTATAGAAAATTTTATTAAAATTTTATTTCTATAGAAAATTTTATCAAAATTTTATTTCTATAGAAAATTTTGTGAAAATTTTATTTCTATAGAAGATTTTATTAAAATTTTATTTCTATAGAAAATTTTGTCAAAATTTAATTTCTATAGAAAATTTTATTTTTATAGAAAATTTTGTGAAAATTTTATTTCAATAGTAAATTTTGTTAACATTTTATTTCTATAGAAAATTTTGTCAAAATTTTATTTCTATAGAAAATTTTAAGAATTATTTTTCATAGTTTCGGCTATAGGTCGATTAAAAAACATAGATATGATGTTTTTCTTTTATTTTTATTTCCAATATTTCGGTTGACTTCGTCAAAACCGTTTTCAAGGATTTGTTCTGGTGTACACAGCTTCACACTCTGTTTTACACAAATTTTGTTAAAATTTTATTTCTATAGAAAATTTTGTGAAAATTTTATTCAATTTAGAAGACGGTTTAGGAGGTTATAATATACCTTGCCATCGGCAAGCGTTACCGCAACTTAAGTAATTCGATTGTGGATGGCAGTGTTTAGAAGAAGTTTCTACGCAATCCGTGGTGGAGGGTACATCAGCTGCAGCCTTAATTGAAAGTTAATTGAGTTTTACAATCAAAATAATTATATCTATTGAATTTTTAATTGATTGTTTAATCCAGTCTTATTTTTTTACTTCTAATTAATTCTGTGAATGTTACTAGCAGTTTTAGTGATTGAAGCAATTTCATTAAACAAAATCAATTACTTTCGCGAACCAAATCCTTTCGCTATGATTGTAACTACACACGCATTTTTTTTGTTACATAGTGTTATCAATAAAGCTCTTATAATGAAGCCGCCTACGTGAATAGAATGAATTGTTGAGAAACTAAATTAGTTTCAAAAAAGTTGTCATAGAGTTTTCACGCCAACAAAAAACCGTCTTAAGAAAATAAAAAATCATTCAATCCTCAACATGAAGATGACCCAAATCTCTCTTCTAATATTACTGGCTGAATCTTCTCTACAACCTCAAGAACATTTCAATGAGCCGTTTAACTATACAAAAATGTTACAAGATATTTATAGAGAAAAGGAATTTGTAACGATTCTTATGGTATATGGAGATCAAAATGTACCAGAATCAATAATGCTGGCGCTACAATATTTTCCAATACCGAAGGTGACAATTACCGATGTATCTGGTGGTTTTTTCTTTAGAGGAGTATTCAATAGGGAGATTTTGACAATTGTAATTATGGTGCACTCTTTCAACGAGATTTTAATGGAAACTCTAGCCGAAACATTGCATTCTATGCGCCAAACAAGGATACTACACATTGCCATGGGTATTGAGATGCCAGAGGCTTATAAATCGCAATTTTTGTTATCCTGCAAAGAGTTCAATATGACGAATGTTTACATGCAGTTGATACCTAGCCCAGATCATACCAGTGAACATGACGAATTCATGCTAATCCCATATCCCCAATATCATTGGCGTAAAGTGGAGCGATACAATAAAGCTATGTATTTTCCGTCACATTGGAAGAATATGCAAAATAAAACTCTTCTGACAATGATCGATCATTATTCTGTACGCTCTATATTTTTCAAGGATAGCCAAGGAAACCAAAAACTCAATGGCTATGTGGCTAATCTAATTTTACTTTTTGCTGAACGCTATAATGCATCCTTACGCATGGCATATCCCTTGAGTTTCACCGAACCTTTACACTTCTCCGAAATTCTAATTAAGATGGTAAGACTGAATTTGTTGGACATCCCTATGGTCATGGACACAGGATTTGATGAAGATTTGTGGCTAACCTTTTCAGACATCTATGAGCCGAGTTCATTGATGTATATGGTACCATGTTCCCAACAATTTACCACTCGTGATGTATACGCAATTCTATTAAATGAATATTTTGTGGCATGTGTCATTGCTGCCACAGTAGTCTTATCACTTGGCCATGGTTTAATCGATTATGTTATCGATGATGGTGTGCAAATTGGCCGTCTTTTCTTCAGCGATAGGATATTTCCCGGTGTTTTGGGACAATCGTTTGCTGCTCGTTCATCTAGCTCCAGTCATGGACTGAAAATTATATACATTGTGCTATTCTTTATAGGACTTTACATTAATACACAATTTTCGGTAAATGTGAGCTCTCTATTTACCCAACCACCCTATTATCGGCAGTTGGAATCAATTGAAGATATAGTGAAATCACCTCTACAGATTTTACTTCACGAAGGAGAAGCTGAATCCTTGACTACACTTCAATTCAAAATAGACTACAAGGATACACTCCTCATAACTAACAACAATACCCATTATAAAATGTTAAAGAATCAACTCAATACGTCATATGGCTATCTTGCTACTACACCCACATGGGAAATGGTCACTAGGCAACAGGAATTTTTTACACGTCAAGTATTCTGTACCTTTGACAATTTAACCCTACTTGGAAATATCCCATGGGCCATACCATTGCAACAAAATTCACCTTATATCGAACCTCTTAACTACCTAATTCATCAGGTCCATGCATCGGGCCTAATGGACCCATGGACCACCAGCACATTTCATGACTTGGTTAAACTAAAGATTATCTCCGTACGTGATCCTTATGTCGATCATGGACCAAAACCTCTAACTGTCGCTGATCTATATTGGACTTGGTTAATGATTATAAGTTCGCTACTGGCTAGCTGTTTGCTATTTTTATTGGAGCTTTTGTGTAAGCGAATCATGAAAAAGAGAGGCAACAATGGAAGATTTCATTGAAAAATGACACAGATTCAAATACAAAATATACAATTGAAATATTAAAGTGTATCGAACTATCAAACAATAATAAAAAGTTGGTGAGGTATAAAACTAATTTTTGTTTTTTTTTACTTTTATTATACCATAAGGTTGTTTATTTTAATAGTTGATTACTTATTTTATTCGTCAGCTATTCCACTTATTTCAATCAATGTGCAAAGCTTAAGTGGTTTTTGAATTCATTGTCAAATTCTGGGGGACCAAATTTAACCCTTTTAACCACTCGGCTAAAGTAAGTTTTTCTTGAAGATACATATTCAAAATACACCTATTTACTACGTAAAAAAATATTTTCTTTTACGAGAAATTTTATGGAGCATTCGTCCTCAAAGGACGAGAGAAAATGGATTAAGAAAAACAAGTAAGTAAAGTAGAAAGTCGGGCGGTGCCGACTATGTCATACCCTAAACCTAACCCCTACTGAAGTAGTAAACATAAGCATTTGTGGGGTAACATTGATATAGGTTTGAGCGATAAACCGCATTTCCATATTTAAGAACATTAAGGGGTACATTTTTATGGGAGTTTTGTCACTAGTATAACTAATATTGAGTCCATTATTAAACATGTATATATGGCCGTAAGTTCGGTCAGGCCGAATCTTATGTATCCTCCACCATGGATTGCCTAGAAACTTCTACGAAAGACTGTCATCCGCAATCGAATTACTTGGGTAGTGGTAGACACAAAAAATTTTTTCTCTGATTCAATCACCAAATTAATTGATCCAATTAATTTTTTAATTGAAATGTCTTCAATCACGAAAATGATAGTATCAATCACAGTTTTAATTGGGCATAGAAAAAATTCTTGATTAAAAAATTAATTGATTTTTTCAGCAAAATTCAATTAATTTTTCAATTGATTCAATTAAAAATTTAATTGATGTTGATTGCAAAACGCAATTAATTAATTAATTAAAAAAGGTAACTATTTTTAATTACTTAGTTAGATTGGCTTAGAGTTTTTATTTGGATTAACAAGTGATTGTTTGAAATACATTTTTAATTAAAAAAGTAAAAAAAAATCAGCACTTTTTTAACTGAATTAGTCTTCCGAATTTGATTAAAAAGTTAATTGTATCAATTAATTTTTTAATTAAACATTTTAAAAATTTCAATCATTGACTTAATTAACTTAATATTTCTATCATGATTAAAAAGTTAATTGTATCAATTAATTTATTAATTGAAAAAATTTTCAACTTCAATTAACTTTTTAATTGGAAATATTTTGGTGATATTTTTTTCTGTGTATCTTAAAACTTCTTGACATCGTTTTCTAAATTGTGAGTTAGTCCATACGTGGTATATATTGGACAAAAAAGTTATGTATAGTTAAGTCTACAAATAATTACGAATCGATATGGACTTTTTGCACGGTACCTAGAGAGCCAGAATTGAAATATGGGGTCGCTTATATGGGGGCTATATACAATTATGAATTTGATATGGAACAATTTTTGTGTGATTGGAAATCGATTTATCTGAGGAATATATATAACTATAGACCGATATGGACCTAGTTCGGCATGGTTGTTAACGACCATTTACTAGCACAATGTATCAAATATCAACTCACTCGGATGAAATTTGCTCCTCCAAGAGGCTCCAAAACCAAATCTCGGGATCGGTTTATATGGGGCTATATATGATTATGGACTGATATGGACCACTTTTGGCATGGTTGTTAAATATCATATACGATCACCACGTACCAAATTTCAAGCAGATCGGATGAACTTTGCTTCTCCAAAAGGTACCTCCAGTCAAATCTGGAGATCGGTTTATATGGGAGCTATATATAATTATGGGCTGATAGGAACCAATTCCTGCGTGGTTGTTGGATACCATATACTAACATCACGTACCAAATTTCAACCGAATGGGAAGAATTTTGCTCTTCAAAAGGGCTCTGGAGGTCAAATCTGGGGATCGGTTTATATGGGGCCTATATATAATTATGGACCGATTTCCAATTTTTTCATGGTCATTAGAAACCATATACTTACACCATGTACCAAATTTCAGCCGAATCGGATGAAATTTGCTTCTCTTAGAGGCTCCGCAAGCCAAATCGGGGGATCGGTTTATATGGGGCCTATATATAATTATGGACCGATTTCCAATTTTTGCATGGTCATTAGAAACCATATACTTACACCATGTACCAAATTTCAGCCGGATCGGATGAAATTTGCTTCTCTTAGAGGCTTCGCAAGCCAAATCGGGGGATCGGTTTATATGGGGTCTATATATAATTATGGACCGATGTTGACCAATTTTTGCATGGTTGTTAGAGACCATATACTAACACCATGTACGAAATTTCAACCGGTTCGGATGAAATTTGCTTCTCTTAGAGGCTCCGCAAGCCAAATGTGGGGATCGGTTTATATGGGGGCTATATATAATTATGGACCGATGTGGACCAATTTTTTCATGGTTGTTAGAGACCATATACTAACACTATGTACCAAATTTCAGCCGGATGAAATTGCTTCTCTTAGAGTATTCGCAAGCCAAATCTGGGGGTCCGTTTATATGGGGGCTATACGTAAAAGTGGACCGATGTGGCCCATTTGCAATACCATCCGACCTACATCAATAACAACTACTTGTGCCAAGTTTCAAGTCGATAGCTTGTTTCGTTCGGAAGTTAGCGTGATTTCAACTGACGGATGGACGGACATGCTCAAATCGACTCAGAATTTAACCACGACCCAGAATATATATTTTATGGGGTCTTAGAGCAATATTTCGAACGGAATGACAAAGTTAATATACCCCCCATCCTATGGTGGAGGGTATAAAAAGAAATCGTTCAATTAGTGTGGGTAATACATCAAAATTCGGAAAAATCGGGCAATATTATAAAAGAGTTACATGCAGGTCTAAATACGATACGATTGAAACTTGAGTAGCATTGGTTGATAAATAAGAGTATCATGACCAAATTTGGGAAAATCGAGCGATGTATATATATGGGAGCTATATGTAAATCTGAACCGATTTCGAGGAAATTTTTCAGGTTTGGTTGATACCACAGAATGTTATTGTGTGCTAAATTTGAGTAAGATCGGTCAATAAATGAGGCCACTATGGTAAAAATAACGTTATTACACTAAAAAAAAAGTGTACTTGGATCCAACGATTTCTACCTTCCCTTAAGGATTTTGGTATTGATTCCGAGCTAGAGATGCGGCCTCTTTAAAATTAAGTCATCTTTGCCGGATCTCCCTGGCTTTAAATCTAGTATAAATAAAATTAAAATTAGATACAGATCTCGTTAATCGAATTTGTATCCTCTTTTTGCGATATATTAATAAAGGTATTTATGTACAAACAAATTCCAATTTAAATTCCAAATTATGACAGGTACTTCAAAGTAAAAACAGTTTTTTTTTTTAATGTTAAAAAAAAAACTTTAAACCAAAGATGCAAATCCTTAAAATAAGTCTTAGCCTATATTTGAAGCGATTTTACCTTAAACTTAAAGTTGCAATATGTCAGTCGAGTTAAAGACGATTTCTTTAAATTAAAAATGTTTTTCTTTATTTTAAGGAAAATTTGCCTTACTTCAAAGATCTACAACTGCAGCAGAGAGGCGGAAAATTTCAAGATTTGTGTCCTAAATTTAATGAAAAAAATTTTTGAAGCAAGGATTATAAACTTTCATCTAATTAAAATGTCATTATTTTTTTTGTCCTTCCTAAAATTTAAATTGCATAATCTTCCATATTAGGTCAATATTTTTTTCAGTGTAGGCAATGTTGCCAGTATCAGAGAGTATTAAGAAAACAAGAGAACGAAACTGTCAAGCGAAACTGCGACAGTAGGTGGCAGTCATGAGTAACTTTATCTAATGTCTTGCAGTTTTTGTCGGCGCTTCTCTCAAATATCATACAGTTTGCGTCGGTGTCACCCAGTTCATTTCTCTGCCAGCCTTATGAGACGTAAGAAAAATAGAATTTAGAACCTACTTTGTAGTAACAAATGTTCTTTTATATAAATCTTTTCATTCTATTAATTTTTTTGGCAGACAATTCGAAATTATAACTGCCGATGCCTTAATAAAGAATTTATCAAAACAGCGCTTCGACCGCAACGTCGGCTGTGCGACATCTATACGGTTGACATTTGTAGTTTTTGTAGAAGAGAAATTTTCGTCCTCTTGTTATCTTAATACTCTCTGCCAGTATTGGGGATTTTTCCCCAAATCGCGGATATTTTTTTGTGGATGGGGACAAAATTTTTGAGTTGTGAACTTGGGGATTCGGTTGGGAATTTCCACAAATTTGGGGAATTTTCGAAATCTGGTCAGCAGATTTTGAGTTATGATTTATATGTAATTCTTTACTTCTACATGCTTAAAAGGGGCTTGAAGAAGTACAGAGAATCTTCAAAATAAAAAAATCTATTCCAAGAGCCATTTTTCAATCTACTTTGTTTCCAAAGAATTTTTTTACTATTGTCAAATTATTTCGTAAGGACTTGGATCGAAGTGTGGGCCCCTCATCTGCGTACATCACTGATTTGGAAAATATATACCATACATATAGAATAGAGTTCATATTGGGGCAACAACGCCTTTTGATCAATCACCCAATTTAGTTTTGAATTGCAAAGAAATTTGCTATTCAATTTTTGATTCATAACTACACATGTTGACCAAACTCCCATTTTTATTTCTCTAGTTTTTAGAGGCCGATTTGCATAAGATACAAATTCAATGACTCTTTATACCAATAATTAATTCTGATGAGGGATTGTATCGGATAATATTTTGAGCACCTGTCTCCTGGTTTTAGGTTTGAAATCTTAATCCTATTGTAACTCGCAAACTGGTATACAAAAATTGCATATTTTTCCAATTTTTAAATTATGACGGATTTTTTACAGCAGAGCCTATTCCTTTACTTAAAAAAAAAAAAACAAGTAAGGAAAGTCTAAAGTCGGGCGGGGCCGACTATATTATACCCTGCACCACTTTGTAGACCTAAATTTTCGATACCATATCACATCCGTCAAATGTGTTGGGGGCTATATATAAAGCTTTGTCCCAAATACGTATATTTAAATATCACTCGATCTGGACAGAGTTTGATAGACTTCTACAAAATCTATAGACCCAAAATTTTAGTCGGCTAATGCACTATGGTGGACCACAATGTTAGTAAAAAATATTTGGGAAACATTTAAATCTGAAGCAATTTTAAGGAAACTTCGCAAAAGTTTTTTTATGATTATCGCTCGATATATATGTATTAGATGATAAGGAAAATTACAGTCCTTTTTACAAGTTTTCGACTAAACAGAGGCGATTTTAAAAGGGAAAATGTTGGTATTTTGACCATTTTTGTCGAAATCTGAAAAACATATATATGGGAGCTATATCTAAATCTGAACCGATTTCAACCAAACTGGGCACGCATAGCTACAATGCTAATTCTACTCCCTGTGCAAAATTTCAAATAAATCGGAATAAAAAAATTGGCCTCTGTGGTCATATAAGTGTAAATCGGGCGAAAGCTATATGTGGGAGCTATATATAAATCTGAACCGATTTCAATCAAATTTGGCACACATAGCTACAATGCTAAATCTACTCCCTGCGCAAAATTTCAACTAAATTGGGACAAAACTCTGGCTATTAGAACCATATTAGTCCATATCGGGCGAAAGATATATATGGGAGCTATATCGAAATCTGAACCGATTTCAATCAAATTTTGCACACTTAACTGCACTACTAATTCTACTTCTAAATTTCAACCAAATTCGGCCAAAAATCTGGCTTCTGTGGCCATATAAGTCCATATCGGGCGAATGATATATATGGGAGCTATATCTAAATCTAAACCGATTTCAATCAAATTTTGCACACTTGACTATACGACTAAGTGTTATGTTTGTACAAAATTTCAAGCAAATCGGTATAAAACTCTGGCTGCTGGGTCCATATTAGTGCATATCGGGCGAAAGATATATATGGGAGCTATATCTAAATCTGAACCGATTTCGTCCAAAATCAATAGGGTTCTATTCTGACCCAAATTAGGAACATATGCCAAATTTGAAGGCGATTGGACTTAAATTGCGACCTAGACTTTGATCACAAAAATGTGTTCACAGACAGACGGACGGACGGACAGACGGACGTGGTTATATTGACTCAGAGACCCACCGTGAGCATTATTGCCAAAGACACCATGTGTCTATCTCGTCTCCTTCTAGGTGTTACAAACATATGCACTAACTTATAATACCCTGTTCCACAGTGTGGCGCAGGGTATAAAAATTGCCAAAAAATGTATTGGGGATTTTTGTGGGGAATTCTAAATTAAATTGGAGATTTTTGGGGATGAAAGCGACCTATTTTGGGGACAAGAGCACGAAAAATTATTGCAACACTGGGCAACATTACAGTATCAAAAACACTGAAAAACAGCTGACTAAAAGTAACCCCCAAATTTACACACCAGTGAGAAGAAATTTTGGTTCAAATTTTGGATGGGTTTTTTAAATCGTCTTTGGTGCCAAATATAAGTGATTTTCTTTCAATAAAATTTGTAAAATATATATAAAAAAACATATTGAAATTTCAAAATCTGTTATATATTTTCTATAAACATCTTCTAAATTTGCATACGATCGCCGTACACTAAGCCTACACAGAACAAATGTTCGTGTTAATTTTTCAGGTCCGTGACGGTGTAAAGTATAGTCCAGAACATGTAACATGTATAACTTGGTATCTGGCATTTTCTTTTCAATAGCATGATAGTATCATCTTCATGTCCAATAAGCTCGTATTAAATTCTGGATTAATTTGTAGTTTTTGTTATAATTTCATGTAACATTTCCACTATAGATAATGAGGAAGTAGAGTAGAGTAAACTGATAATTATAATTAATTAATTGATGTAAAAATTATATAACAAAGTTAGATTAACTACTACCACGTAGTTGTTCTGTGATTGATATTTAATTAGAAAATACCATCGATTGAATAATTCTTTTATGCTTAGAAGGTAGCATTTATGAAGGGCTCCATTATGATATGACAAAAAAGGGAAGACCTTTTAATTAATTTTCTTTTTTCCTATTATTAACTACACTATGCAACACAAGATAACACCTAGATGATCTGATATTGGTGGCGAATTTATTGATATTTGAAGTGTATTTGCTACGAAACTGTGCCACATAGCGGCGGGAATTATTGTTAATGTTTGAATTGAGCTTTGATTAATGTTGAAAACCTTATTATGGCAGCAAAGGTTAACTAAAAATTCAGTCTTGATTGTATTTCAATAAAACCAAAATGGCTAAAAACCGCTAAAAGGATCATGGAAAAAAGCCAGAAAAAAGCTTAAGGCTAAATGCCTTTTTTCCTCTAAACGACTTCAAAACAGCCAGATCTAGCGAAAAAAGTCAAATTGGCAACGCTGCTAGTAACAGCCCGTTATTTCAGACTGAATAGACAGAGGTGAACTTATCTCTCTTATCACTCAGTGCTGCCCGATTCAATGTTTAGCTCAATGATAAGGAAAACGATTTTGCCACTCTGATTGAGGTATCTCCAACCGGCTTGATCATGTGTCGTAAAACGTGGACCTCTCATTTTATCTTTTACGTATGGGAATAAAAAAAAGTCATTCGGTACCAAGTTCGGACTATGGAGTAGCCAATTTGTGAGAGCTCGCATTATCGTGGTGAAGAGTGATCCGTCTTTGATGGTTGGTTCTCCTGATTTCTTTGAAGGCAAACAAATGGTTGCGTGCCATTTGGAGTTGACTGTTCTGTGTTGTTCTTTTGGTTATGTTTGCGACATATCCAGTTTTTCTGAAAAACAGGCGACCATTTGCTTGCACGTGCTTCGTTCGGGGATTTGGCTCATCTTGAGACATCCATACAGTCGACAGCTGTTTACTTTCCGGTGCATGCACATAAATCCACGTTTCATCACCCGTCTCGATGTCATAGGCATGTTTCGATCGTATTTCGGAGTATTTCTTTCGACTAATCGACACGAGACTTTTTTGAGCTATTGACAAATTGTGTGGGATCCAATGGGAAGAAATTCTTTGGACGGTCAAGTAATACCTAAGAATGTCCCCATCGCACGATAGGTCATCCGATGATCTTGCAATATCAGTTGGCACGCAGCATCAATAGTTTGCGGAATAAAAACTAATTTTGGACCACATTCATGAAATTCATCTTGGAATGAATGAACTACGATCTCGGTTGGATTCACAATACCATCGATAAGTACTGGTCCTTGATGGAGTTTCATTACCAAAAATTTAATTTACTTCATCGATGTACTCTTGTTCAGTTAATCCACGTCAAAAGTTTTAAAAACTAATGGCACTAAAATGTTTACGATTTAATCTCATTTTTTAGGCAGGAAAAAATCTTTTCAAGTCAAAATGTCAAACTTAACGATAGAGCTGTCAGTTGGCAGATTGCAACTTCTCGATTGTCAAATTTCGCCAAATAAAAGGCAACCCTTGTATACATTTTGTTTCCGAACGAAAGAAGCTATCGACTTCAAACTTGGAATGGACCATATCGCACCATCTTCTGGAGTCTCTAAGGAAGGGAACATTTCGAAAATCCGACCCTTTTGGAATTTGTTACGTGTTGTTAGTATATGCTTTATAACAACCATGCAAATATTACTCGATATCGGTTGACTGAGAATTTAATTGATTTCTTCAAAATTTTCAATTCATTTTTTAATTGGTTAAATTAAAAATTTAATTGAAGTTGGATGCAAAACTCATTTATTCATTTTTTTTTCTATAGAGGCTATCAATTATTTATTGTATTTTTATGTATTTATAATTATTTAAGCTTTTGTTCTTGTAATTTATACCTTATTGTGAATTATAATTATAGTTAGATTTTGTTTGTCTGTAGTTGAGTCAATATGTTATGAAATTAATTATTTACGAATAAAATTTTCAATTATATTTTTAATTAGAAATATTGTGTTTACTTTTAATAAAATGTTTACTGTGGACAAGTAATATTATAATTAGAAAGGTAAACATTTTCAAATCTTTGACTTTATTTTTTAAGGTGATTAAAATTGAAGCAACTTTTTAATTGAAACAAGTAAGGAAAGGCTAAAGTCGTGCGGGGCCGACTATATTATACCCTGCACCACTTAGTAGATCTAAATTTTCGATACTATATCACATTCGTCAAACGTGTTGGGGGCTCTATAAAGGTTTGTCCCAAATACATTTAAATATCACTCGATCTGGACAGAATTTGATAGACTTCTACAAAATCTATAGACTCAAAATTTATGTCGGCTAATGCACTAGGGTGGAACACAATTTTAGTAAAAAAATATGGGAAACATTTAAATCTTAAGCAATTTTAAGGAAACTTCGCAAAAGTTTATTTATGATTTATCGCTCGATATATATGTATTAGAAGTTTAGGAAAATTAGAGTCATTTTTACAACTTTTGGACTAAGCAGTGGCGATTTTACAAGGAAAATGTTGGTATTTTGACCATTTTTGTCGAAATCAGAAAAACATATATATGGGAGCTATATCTAAATTTGAACCGATTTCAATCAAATTTGGCACGCATAGCAACAATGCTAATTCTACTCTCTGTGCAAAATTTCAACTAAGTCGGAGTTAAAAATTGGCCTCCGTGGTCATATGAGTGTAAATCGGGCGAAAGCTATATATGGGAGATATATCTAAATCTGAACCGATATCAACCAAATTTGGCACGCATGGCTACAATGCTAATTCTACTCCCTATGCAAATTTTCAACTAAATCGGAGCAAAAAATTGGCATCTGTGGGCAAATGAGTGTAAATCGGGCGAAAGCTATATATGGGAGCTATATCTAAATCTGAACCGATTTGGCTGATATTTTGCAAGTTTTTCGAGACCCATATACACGCCAATTATGACCAGATCGGTGAAAAATATATATGGCAGCTATATCTAAATCTGAACCGATTTTTTCCAAAATCAATAGGGATCGTCTTTGAGCCGAAACAGGACCCTATACCAAATTTTAGGACAATCGGACTAAAACTGCGAGCTGTACTTTGCACACAAAAATACATCAACAGACAGACAGACAGACAGACAGACGGACATCGCTAAATCGACTCAGAATTTAATTCTAATCCGATCCGTATACTAAAAGGTTGGTCTATGATTACTCCTTCTTGGCGTTACATACAAATGCACAAACTTATTATACCCTGTATAACAGTAGTGGTGAAGGGTATAAATATTGTGGTGATATTTTTGTAGGTGTTCTCAATAATAATACAATAAATAATTGATTGCCTCAATTGAATGTTAATTGAATTTTGCAATCAAAATTGAATTAATTGTACAATTAATAGAAATTATGTAAGAAATCAATTAATTGTTTAATCAAGTATTGATTTTTTATTTCTAATCAAAATTTGGTCAATATAAACTTGACGTATTTCTTTCAATTTTGCATTTAAAAAACCTGAACACCCCTAATTTTGAAGGTGTGTGTAGAATGATTTTTATTGATTTTGGAATTCACTCTTCAGTTGTCAAAATGTCGTCCAAGCAAGAAGAGCAGCGTATCAAAATTTTGACCGCGCATCGCGAAAATCCGAGCTACTCGCACGCAAAGCAGGCAAAATCGCTAAAAGTTGCCAAATCAACCGTTACAAATGTAATTAAAGTGTTTGGGGAACGTTTGTCGACAGCCAGGAAGTCTGGATCGGGGGGAAATCGAAAACCGGAAGCCGCTGAGACGACAAAGAGAGTTGCCGGTAGTTTCAAGCGAAACCCTAACCTCTCTCTCCGAGATGCCGCAAATAAGCTGGGTGTATCGTCTACAACCGTGCGTCGAGCCAAACAACTAGCCGGACTATCGACTTACAAGAAGGTAGTGACTCCAAATCGCGATGATAAACAAAATACGACGGCCAAAGCGCGATCCCGGAGGCTGTACACGACGATGCGGACGAAGTTTGACTGCGCGGTAATGGACGACGAAACTTACGTCAAAGCCGACTACAAGCAGCTTCCGGGACTGGAGTTTTATACGGCAAAAGGAAGGGGAAAGGTAGCAGATATTTTCAAGCACATAAAACTGTCAAAGTTCGCAAAGAAATATCTGGTTTGGCAAGCTATCTGTACCTGTGGCTTGAAAAGCAGCATTTTCATAGCTTCCGGGACTGTCAACCAAGAAATTTACGTGAAAGAGTGTTTGAATAAACGTCTGCTGCCTTTCCTGAAGAAACACGGTTGTTCCGTACTGTTTTGGCCGGATTTGGCATCTTGTCATTACGGTAAAAAAGCCATGGAGTGGTACGCCTCCAACAACGTGCAGGTGGTTCCCAAGGACAAGAACCCTCCCAACACGCCAGAGCTCCGCCCAATTGAGAAATACTGCGCTATTGTCAAGCGGAACCTAAAGAAGACAAAAAAAAAACTGCTAAGGACGAGCAGCAGTTCAAGGCAAACTGGCTTTCTGCGGCGAAGAAGGTGGACAAGGTGGCTGTACAAAATCAGATTGCAGGTGTCAAGCGTGAGGCCCGGCAATTCGGATTTGGAAAAGCGAAAGCCTAACTGAATATTTTTCCAGAATTTTATAATAATTGAACTTGAAAAAGAAAGTTAATTTGATTTTTTAAATAAACGATTTCACCGATTTACACGCGTTTTCCCTTCACCAAATTTTGACCGTATCACTTTTTAACTCTGGTGGTTACTAGCATTTTTAGCTACTAAAGCAATTTCAATTAAAAATTTAATCGAATCAATTAATTTAGTGATTTAATCTCAAGTATTTTTTCGCTATGATTGTGCCTATATACGTACTTTTTGTTGCATAGTGTTATCTGATAGAGGTCATACATTGAAATCGCCTACATAAATAGAAAGAATTGTTGAGAAACTGAAGTAGTTACCAAAATGTTGTCATAGAGTTTTGCACGCCAAAAACCATCTTAAGAAAATGAAACCTCGCTCAATCCTAAGCCTGAAGATCATAATCACAATGTCTCTTCTAATACTTTTGGCTGAATCTCGTCTACAACCCCAGGAACATTTCAATAAGTCGTTCAACTATACAAAAATGTTAGAAGATCTTTATGGAGAAAAGGAATTTGTAACGATTCTTATGGTATATGAAGCTCAAAATGTACCAGAATCAATAATGCTGGCGCTACAAAATTTTCCAATTCCGAAGGTGACAATTACCGATGTGTCTGGTGGTTTTTTCTTTAGAGGAGAATTCAATAGAGAGATTTTGACTATTGTCATTATGGGGGACTCATTCAATGTTTTTTTAATGGAAACTTTAGCTGAAATATTGGATCGTATGCGTCAAACAAGGATACTTCACATTGCCATGGGTATTGAGATGCAAGAGGTTTACAAATCGCAGTTTTTGTTATCCTGCAAAAAGTTCAACATGACCAATGTGTACATGCAGTTGATACCTAACCCAGATGATAACAATGACCGTGAAGATTTCATGCTAATTCCATATCCCCAATATCATTGGCGTAAAGTGGAGCGATACAATAAATCTACGTATTTTCCGCCACATTGGAAGAATATGCAAAATAAAACTCTTCTGACAATGATCGATCAGAATTCTGGGGGGCGGTCTGTGTATTTCAAGGATAACCAAGGTAACCTAAAACTCAATGGCTATGTGCCTAATCTAATTTTACTTTTTGCTGAACGCTATAATGCATCCTTACGCATGGCATATCCCTTGAGTTTCACCAAACCACTACACTTCTCCGAAATTCTAATAAACATGGTTAGAATGAATTTGTTGGACATCCCTATGGTCATGGACACATCAATTGAGGGCCACATTTGGCTAAACTTTTCAGACACCTATGAGCGGAGTTCAATGCTGTATATGGTACCATGTTCCCAGCCATTTACCATTCGTGATGTATACGCTATTCTATTAAATGTGCATTTTGTGGGATGTATCATAGCTGCCACAGTGGTCTTATCACTTGGTCATGGCTTAATCGATTATGTTGTCGATGATGGTGTGCAAATTGGCCGTCTTTTCTTCAGCGATAGGATATTTCCCGGTGTTTTGGGGCAATCGTTTGCTGCCCGTTCATCTAGCTCCAGTCATGGACTGAAAGTTATATACATTGTGCTATTCTTTATAGGACTTTACATTAATACCCAATTTTCGGTAAATGTGAGTTCTCTATTTACCCATCCACCCTATTATCGGCAGTTGGAAACAATGGACGATATAATGAAATCACCTCTAAAGATTTTAATTCACGAGGCAGAAGCTAATTCCTTGAATTCACTTGACTTCGAAGTATGGTATAAGGATGCACTCCTTATAACAAATAACTATACCCTATTATCGCGATTAAGGCAACAACTCAATACGACATATGGCTACCTCGCTGCCACACCCACATGGGAAATGTTTACTAGGCAACAGGAATTGTTTACACGTCACGTATTCTGCACCTTTGACAATTTAACTATAGTTGGAAATCTACCATGGGCCATACCATTGCAACAGAATTCACCTTATATGGAACCCCTTAACTATTTAATTCATCAGGTTCACGCATCGGGCCTAATGGATCAATGGGCTACCAGTATATTTTATGATTTGGTTAAACTAAAGCTTATCTCTCTACGTGATCCTTATGTCGATCATGGACCAAAACCTCTAACTGTCACTGATCTATATTGGACTTGGATAATGATTATGAGTTCTCTGCTGGCTGGTTGTTTGCTGTTCTTATTGGAGCTTTTGTGTAAGCAAATCATCAAAAGGCGAGACAACAATTGAAGATTTTATTGAAAAATTATAATCATATCTGTTCGCGGTGTCTCCCCACTCTACACCACATAACACAACACATTCATCACACCTTCTAAAATTTGGAACCTGGGAACACTTTATCACATTTCTGATCGAAACATGTAAACAACTGATATTTTTCTACTAAACTTATTTCTCACTTAAAATTGCTGTATACTGTGGAACAAAATGTAAAAACCTCCCCTAAACCTATACAACTGTCAGAAGAAATTTTTGTTAAAATGTTAGGTTTGTTTTCTTAAATCATACCTTGTGCAAAATATATGATATGTTATATGTGTTAAAAAATTTTCTAACTTTCCATTCGATAGTGCTGTACACTTGGTGCACACAGACAAAATGTTCGTGTAAACTTTTAATGTCTGCGACTGTGTAAAGTGTAGTCCCCAACACTTCTTAGGTGTGACACGTCATAAAAGCGATACATGTGTATACCAAAACAGGCATGAATGACATACATTCAATTACAAAATATATAATTAGTTTAATTGAAATTATAAAGTGTAACAAAATATCAAAAATAAAACAACGTTGGTGAGGAATAAAACAAATTTTAATTTTGAATTTAATTACACCATAAGTTTGTGTATTTCAATAGATGAATACTTTATTCGTAAGCTAATCCACTTATTTCAATAAATACACTATGAGCCAAATGACAGGTTTTTGACGCATTAAGTCAACGGAAGTTCTTAATTTCCCTACATGTACCGCTGGGAATGAAAATATAGATTTAAAACTTTTTTTACGAACAAAATCTCCAAAAGCCCCTTGCTTAACTGAAACCAGAGAGTATTAAGAAAACAAGAGGACGAACATTTCTCTTCTACAAAAACAACAAATGTCAACCGTATAGATGTCGCACAATGCCTGCATATTTGGTATTGCTGACGTTGCGGTCGAAGCGCTGATATGACGTTAGGTTAGGTTAGGTGGCAGCCCGATGTATCAGGCTCACTTAGACTATTCAGTCCATTGTGATACCACATTGGTGAACTTCTCTATTATCACTGAGTGCTGCCCGATTCCATGTTAAGCTCAATGACAAGGGACCTCCTTTTTATAGCCGAGTCCGAACGGCGTTCCACATTGCAGTGAAACCACTTAGAGAAGTTTTGAAACCCTCAGAAATGTCACCAGCATTACTGAGGTGCGATAATCCACCGCTGAATAAATTTTTGGTGTTCGGTCGTAGCAGGAATCGAAACCACGACCTTGTGTATGCAAGGCTTCTCTAAGTGGTTTCACTGCAATGTGGAACGCCGTTCAGACTCGGCTATAAAAAGGAGGTCCCTTGTCATTGAGCTTAACATGGAATCGGGCAGCACTCAGTGATAAGAGAGAAGTTCACCAATGTGGTATGACAATGACTGAAAGTCTAAGTGAGCCTGATACATCGGGCTGCCACCTAATCTAATCTATGCGTATGCATAAATCCACGATTCATCGTCTGTCACGATGTCATATGCCTGTTTCGAAGCCCCGCGATCTTATTTTTGCAGCACCAATCGACACAAACTTTTTTTTTTGCGATTGACAAACAGTTTTTTTGCGGTCAAATTTTTGTGCAATATTGAATATATGCTGGTCGCACTAATTCCTAAAGATGATTTTGGACGGCTTTCAAGAAATTCGTCTTGGGTTGAACTACAATCCCGGTTGAATTGAATATACCGTCGAACGCCATCGATAAACATTGCTCTTTGACGGAGCTTCAGTCCAAAACTCAAATTAAGTTGGTCTAACACTGTATTTGAATCAATCCTCGTCGAAAGTTGTAAAAAATAATCGCACGAAAATGTTCATAATTTAATTCCATTTTTATACCCTCCACCATAGTATGGGGGGTATATTAACTTTGTCATTCCGTTTGTAACACATCGAAATATTTCTCTAAGACCCCATAAAGTATATTCTGGGTCGTGGTGAAATTCTGAGTCGATCTGAGCATGTCCGTCCGTCCGTCTGTTGAAATCACGCTAACTTCCGAACGAAACAAGCTATCGACTTGAAACTTGGCATAAGTAGTTGTTATTGATGTAGGTCGGATGGTATTGCAAATGGGCCATATCGGTCCACTTTTACGTATAGCCTCCATATAAACGGACCCCCAAATTTGGCTTGCGAGGCCTCTAAGAGAAGCAAATTTCATCCGATCCGGCTGAAATTTGGTACATGGTGTTAGTATATGATCTCTAACAACCATGCAAAAATTGGTCCATATCGGTCCATAATTATATATAGCCCCCATATTAACCGATCCCCCGATAGCCCCCATATAAACCGATCTCCCGATTTGGCTTGCGGAGCCTCTAAGAGAAGCAAATTTCATCCGATCCGGCTGAAATTTGGTACATGGTGTTAGTATATGGTATCTAACAACCATGCAAAAATTGGTCCATATCGGCACATAATTATATATAGCCCCCATATAAGCCTATCACCAGATTTGACCTCCGGAGCCTCTTGGAAGACCAAAATTCATCTGATTCAGTTGAAATTTGGTACGTGATGTTAATATATGGCCTCAAATACCCATGCAAAAATTGGTCGATATCGGTCCATAATTATATATAGGCCCCATATAAACCGATCCCCAGATTTGACCTCCGGAGCACCTTGGAAGAGCAAAATTCTTCCCATTCGGTTGAAATTTGGTACGTGATGTTAGTATAGGGTATCCAACAAGCATGCGGGAATTGGTTCCTATCAGTCCATAATAATATATATCTCCCATATAAACCGATCCCCAGATTTGACCTCCGGTGCCCTTTGGAGGAGCAAAATTCATCCGATCTGGTTGAAATTTGGTACGTGGGGGTAGTATGTGATATTTAACAACCATGTGAGTTGAAATTTGTGGATGACAGTCTTTCGTAGAAGTTTCTACGCAATCCATGGTGGAGGGTACATAAGATTCGGCCTGGCCGAACTTACGGCCGTATATACTTGTTTTTTTTTGTTTGCGAGATATATCTTTAAAGCTGCTGCAAATGACACACATGGCGCTTGTATGTCAAAACGTTCTGAGGTTATATAACCTCAAAATGTCAAACTTTACGATAGAGCTGTCAGTTGGTAGAATGCAACACTAGGTTTACCCAATCCCGACCGTTCTATTATCTGTACCATACAGAAACTATTATT
Organism: Haematobia irritans; assembly: GCF_050003625.1. Lineage (NCBI taxonomy): Eukaryota > Metazoa > Arthropoda > Insecta > Diptera > Muscidae > Haematobia > Haematobia irritans. The sequence continues at coordinate 211,053,756 of NC_134400.1, forward strand.
GGTGGTGTATCCCAGGCTACACCTATTGTAGAGGATTGTATTATGCCTGGAGCACACAACCCACTGAATCAACAACATCGAGCTTAACATGGAATCGGGCAGCACTCACTGAGTGCTGCCGTTACTACTTCAATCGAAGTGTTTTGCTTCATTTTCACAAAATTTACTTCGTCACTCCTTCTTCCAAAAATCTGCTTCACTTTTTGTTCTGCTTCAAATTTAAAAAGTTTTCCCCATACTACCTAATTGTTTTTCCTATTCCTTTAATTACGATGAACATAGTGGTTTTAATCATTGAACATATTCAAACCCTATTTTTCATCGCTGGAATGGCAACCCTTTATTTTTGCTTTGTAAAGGGTGATTTGTTAAGAGCTTGATAACTTTTTTTTAAAAAAAACGCATAAAATTTGCAAAATCTCATCGGTTCTTTATTTGAAACGTTAGATTGGTCCATGACATTTACTTTTTGAAGATAATTTCATTTAAATGTTGACCGCGGCTGCGTCTTAGGTGGTCCATTCGGAAAGTCCAGTTTTGGGCAACTTTTTCGAGCATTTCGGCCGGAATAGCCCGAATTTCTTCGGAAATGTTGTCTTCCAAAGCTGAAATAGTTGCTGGCTTATTTCTGTAGACTTTAGACTTGACGTAGCCCCACAAAAAATAGTCTAAAGGCGTCAAATCGCATGATCTTGGTGGCCAACTTACCGGTCCATTTCTTGAGATGAATTGTTCTCCGAAGTTTTCCCTCAAAATGGCCATAGAATCGCGAGCTGTGTGGCATGTAGCGCCATCTTGTTGAAACCACATGTCAACCAAGTTCAGTTCTTCCATTTTTGGCAACAAAAAGTTTGTTAGCATCGAACGGTAGCGATCGCCATTCACCGTAACGTTGCGTCCAACAGCATCTTTGAAAAAATACGGTCCAATGATTCCACCAGCGTACAAACCACACCAAACAGTGCATTTTTCGGGATGCATGGGCAGTTCTTGAACGGCTTCTGGTTGCTCTTCACTCCAAATGCGGCAATTTTGCAAAAATGCGTGAACTGTCAAATTGTTGTGAGTAAATAACGTGTGGACATGTGATGTGCAAGATGAATCGGTTAGTGCAATAATTTCCATGAAAAATATAAATATATTATTAATTACAAATTCTTTAATATCTTTAGCAAAGGAATACGCTTACCGACGCTATTGTATTGTTTTCAAAAATGTATACTACTTCAATTTTATTCAATCTACTCCACTTTTTTCCAAAATCTACTTCACTCAATTTTTCACTAGCGGCAGCACTGGCACTCAGTGATAAGAGAGAAGTTCACCAATGTGGTATCACAATGGACTGAATAGTCTAAGTGAGCCTGATACATCGGGCTGCCACCTAATCTAACAACATCGACCGAATTAATTTTTGGCGAATTTTTAGCATAGAAAGAACTACGTCACTTCTCCTTTCGACTCAAACTCGAATTGTCCAACGCGATTTTCAAAAAATATAAAGGACGTTTAATCAAAAAGTCGATATGGACTTTTGATTCTTTGTTTTTAAAAATTCTTTAATGGAATCATCAATATTCGACCTTTGTATCCCTAAAACGGCTTCTCATTTGATGTGGGCAAGAGAAACCTGTGTAAATTACTTGTTGAAGGTTTTTCACCGAAATACCACACAAGTTTTACATTAATCAAATAATATCTCTAGCGGAAAAATGATGGGTGACCAAAATTATACATATTTGGTTTGATGTAGTTAATCACACATATAAAAAATGAGTTTCAATTTGTTTAGAAATATGGAAAGACTCTCTGCGACTTTCCAACATTATAGGAAAACTTTTTGAATGCTACCACTAAATGTTACAAACTTTTTGAAACGATTGTGGTTGCTCACTGTGGTATCGTGATTACTATTGAATGCCTTTTATCTTGCAGTCACTATTCACCACTTTGCAAACAGAAATAAAACCAAATGGATTGCAAACACATTTTTGCGGTTTTGACAAATGAAATTACCACATAAATAATATTTGGCAATGAAGGCAATCAGGGTTATTGTTTACGATGACTTTAACAGACATTAGTCAAGGGCAAGAGTAAACGAATGTATTTTTCAATGTTAATATGATAGATGAGTTTTTGCACAGTTCTGAACTGAAATTGCTAATGTGAAATGTCAAAATTGTAATGTGAAAAGTTTTGCTTATGCCATACGGTTGTAATGTTGTGAAATTCATGACGAAAATGTGGACTATATTGTATATTTGTTGTTTTTGGAAAAAAGTAGATATCTGAAAACAAAACGTTTTCACATTGATTAAAAGAAGTTGTTTTAACCCTAGGATAGGCGATAAGCTTTCGATCACTAAGCGTTCAAAGTCAAATTTGGTCTGACCAGACCAAGTAGTCTCTCCTAGGGTTAATGAAGTAGTACTCTAAAATTTTTGATATATTTTGGGTTGTAATTTAATTTGTTTTTTTTCGTCCGTCAGTGTTGCCAGTATTAGGGACTTTTCCCCTCACTGGGGATATTTTCTCGCCGATGGGAACGAATGATTTGGAGGCTAGGGGGTTTGATGGGGAATTTCCATAAATGTGGGGGTTTTTGTGGAAATATTTTTTATATCGGTTCAGTATTTACATGATTTTTATACCAACCACCATAGAATGGTGACGGGGGTATAATAAGTTTGTCATTCCGTTTGAAATATCGATTTCCGACTATATAAAGTGTATATATTCTTGATCAGGGAGAAATTCTAAGACGATATAACCATGTCCGTCTGTCTGTCTGTTGTAATCACGCTACAGTCTTCAATAATGAAGCAATCGTGCTGAAATTTTGAACAAACTCGTCTTTTGTCTGCAGGAAGTTCGAAGATGGGCTATATCGGTCCAGGTTTTGGTATAGTCCCCATATAAACCGACCTCCCGACTTGGGGTCTTGAGTTTATAGAAACCGTAGTTTTTATCCAATTCGTCTGAAATTGGAAATCTAGAGGTATTTTAGGACCATAAAGAGTTGTGCCAAAAATGGTGATTATCGGTCTATGTTTTGGTATAGCCCCCATATAGACCGATCTCCAGATTTTACTTCTCGTGTTTATAGAAACCGTAGTTTTTATCCAATTTGCCTGAAATTTGAAATCTAGTTCATGTTTTGGCATAGCCCCCATATAGGTTCATGTTTTGGTATAGCCCCCATATAGACCGATCCCCCGATTTTACTTCTTGGGCTAGAAACTGTATTTTCTATCCGATTTGCTTGCAATTGAAAATCTCTAGGTATTTTAAGACCGCAAATAGGGGTGTCGAAAATGGGGAGTATCGGTTCATGGTTTGGTGTAGCACCCATATAGAAACTGTATTTTCTATCCGATTTGCTTGAAATTGAAAATCTAGAGGTATTTTAAGATCACAAAGAGTTGTGTCGAAAATGGGGAGTATCGGTCCCAGTTTTGATATATCTCCCATATAAAGCGATCCCCCGATTTGGGGTCTTGAGCTTCTAGAAACAGTAGATTATATTCGATTTGCCTAAAAATGGAAATCGAGATGTATTTTAGGACCACAAATAGGTGTGCAGGCTGATCGCCCGATTTTAGATTTCGTAGTTTTTACCCAATTTGTCTGAAATTTGAATTCTAGAGGTATTTGAGGAACATTAAGAGGTGTGAAGAAAATTTTGAGTATTGGTCCACGCTTTGGTAAAGCCCCCATATAGACCTAACTCTCGGATTTAGTTCGTAGGCTGCTAGAATCTGTATTTTTTATCCACTTTGCCTGAAAATATAAATATACTGGTATTTTTGACCCTCAAAAATTTGTATCCCATTTATTTCTACCGGTCCATTATGTAAGACATTTATCGATCGACCGATTTCACTTCTTGAGGGTATAGCAGGATCATATCAATTGCTTGAAACTAAAAGTAATACTTCCAGATTTTACTCCTCGTTATCATTTAAATAATGGCGGTAAAAATCTACGGATAAATCCAAAATCTGATCTGGTATTCATAGGTAGAATCTTTAAATTTATCTTCGGGAAGTGTACTGGTTGAATTGATCTGCTTGGGACAATATCTGTCATCAAACCCCCTTAAATCCTACATATATTATCAAGATACCCGCTCCGCCGAAGAGTTTTCAATGGAAACTATTATATTTGATTCATGGTGGTGGGTATTTAAGATTCGACCCTAGTTTTCAACTAGGGCCTATTTTCTACACAGCCTCGTTTTGTTCCGAATAGCAAAAGATTTGTTTATGACTTGACAGGCCTATGGCCAGGGTTTCAAACGTTCTCCTATGGATAGGGAAACGAGGTGCAAAACATTTTCCTATACATAGATCCAATGTCGTCTATTGTGAAATGATAGGGTGAACGGCCTTTGTAGGAATTTAAAATTTTCTCCTATAGACAGTGGGCTACCCCGACTCCATGGTGACAATGCATGCCCGCCTTGCATACAAACCCAAACACCAAAAACGGTGGATTATCCCCTCTCAGTAATGTTGAGGATATTTCTGAGTGTTTCAAAACTTCTTTAAGTGATTTCACTGTTATGTGGAACGCCATTCGTCTATAAAAAGAGGTGCCTCGTACTTGAGTAGCGGTGTGCCTATGACACGATATTCTCGTGACACGCGTGAATCACGTGAGTCGTGAATAAAATCCAAAGCAACTCTCGTGAATGTGCGTGAATGGGACTAAAATAAATATGTCGTGCGTGAGCGTACATGAGAAATAAAATAGGTTCGTCAATGTGCGTGAATACAATTTCTGCAAAATCACGCTCACGAAAAAAATCAAGATTTAATTCACACTTGTATGTTAACCAAAATTAGTTTAGCTCTCGAACTATATTCTATTTTGAATTTTGTTACTTTTACTGATTTCCGTTTGGAGAATGTCTTGAGTCTCGTGAATTTATCGTGAATCTAGTGAATTATCGTAAATCATGTGTGAGCGTGAGTCTTTAAAAGTAGTTCGTGCGTGAGTAATGGTTTTCATTTCGTGAATGTGCGTGAGTGGGTTTGGCTACCACACATATTGTGCTTCATGAATGTGCGTGAGTGTGAGTGAAATTTCAGTCACGCGCACACCTCTATACTTGAGTCAAACATAGAATCGGGCGGCACTCAGTGATAAGGGAGAAATTCACCACTGCAAGCATGTAATATCGGTCTACCACTAAGTCTAACCTAACCTAAAGGCCGGTTTTCGACAAGGGTTTATTAGTTTCTCCTATGAACAGAGTGAAAAAAGTGAGCTAATGCGAACCATTTTTACACAATAGTTTAAATTGGCAGAAAAAATAAACCCTAATTTTGCTTTGGAGTCTATTATCATGCTACAGCACACAAAATAATATCACCAAAATATTTCCAATTAAAATTTTAATTGAATTCTAAAAAATTTCAATTAAAAATTTAATTGGTTCAACAAAATTTCAACAAAAATCAATCACAGAAATTAGTAGTATCAATTAAATGTTTAATTGGATCAATTAATTTTTTAATTGATGTTGGTGATTGATATACTATAATTTCTGTAATTGAGGACATTTCAATTAAAAATTAATTGGATCAATTAATTACGTGATTGAAGATAAACCATATGATTTACTGTGAATTATTTCATAGGGGTTCATTTTCATAGGGCTCATATTTATTATGAATCATCGCCCCACTTTTGAGGTCCTTTTTCATTTGGGACTTGGGGCTCATTTTCCAGGCGCCCATTCTCCTAGTTCAACCAGGCGAGTATAGCCTAATGTAGTACTCATATATCTCCCTCCAGCAGGATAATATCATGGATGGGTTCTGTTGAAAACTGATCATAAACTGTTTATATTGTCGGGGTTCAAGGTTTTTTCCTTTAGATAGAGTGGAGCTAAAGCGATTCCAAGGAGAAAAAATCTTTGATTTGCAGGTATTGGGCAGTTGAAGAGGAATTAGGTTGTAAATGACCGAAAAAAAAACTTTGGAGGCTATAAAAATTTTTTATCGTTATTTTTTAATAAAAAAAAATTAATTTAAAACAAGTAAGTACAGTCTAAAGTCGAGCGGGGCCGACTATATTATACCCTTCACCACTATGTAGATCTAAATTTTCGTTACCATACCACATCCGTCAATTGTGTTGGGTGCTATATATAAAAAAGGTTTGTCCCAAATACATACATTTTACTATCTCTCGATCTGGACAGAATTTGATAGACAAATTCTATAGACTCAAAATTTAAGTCGGCTAATGCACTAGGGTGAAACGCAATGTTAGTAAAAAAAATATTGGAAAGATTTAAATCTGAAGTAATTTTAAGGAAATTTCACAAAATTTATTTATGATTTATCGCTCGATATTTATTTATTTATTTATTTAGTCTTTGGATAATTCACAATATAATCCTTACAGACTCGCTAATTTCTAATTTGTATATATACTTCCAAAATGTTCTACTTAAAAATGTACTAATTTCTAAAATAAAATAATATATATAATATATATAAAATATATATTATATATAGTATTTGAAGTTAAGAAAACTTAGAGTCATTTTTACAACTTTTCGACTAAGCAGAGGCGATTTTACAAGGAAAATGTTGGTATTTTGACCATTTTTGTCGAAATCAGAAAAACATATATATTGGAGCTATATCTAAATCTGAACCGATTTCAACCAAATTTGGCACGCATACCTACAATGCTAATTATACTCCCTGTGCAAAACTTCAACTAAATCGGAGTAAAAAATTAGCCTCTGTGATCATATGAGTGTAAATCGGGCGAAAGCTATATATGGGAGCTATATCTAAATCTGAACCGATTTCTTCCAAAATAAATAGGGTTCTATTCTGACCCAAATTAGGAACATGTGCCAAATTTAAAGGCGATTGGACTTAAATTGCGACCTAGACTTTGATCACAAAAATGTGTTCACAGACAGACGAACAGACGGACATGGTTATATCGACTCAGGGACCCACCCTGAGCATTATTGCCAAAGACACCATGTGTCTATCTCGTCTCCTTCTGGGTGTTACAAACATATGCACTAACTTATAATACCCTGTTCCACAGTGTGGCGCAGGGTATAAATATGGGAAACATTTAAATCTGAAGCTATGTTAAGGAAACTTCGCAAAAGTTTATTTATGATTTATCGCTCGATATATATGAATTTTAGGAAAATTTGAGTCATTTTTACAACTTTTCGACTAAGCAGATTTTACAAGGAAAATATTGGTATTTTGACCATTTTTGTCGAAATCAGAAAAACATATATATGGGAGCTATATCTAAATCTGAACCGATTTCAACCAAATTTGTCACGCATAGCTACAATGCTAATTCTACTCCCTGTGCAAATTTCAACTAAATCGGAGTAAAAAATTGGCCTCTGTGGTCATATGAGTGTAAATCGGGCGAAAGCTATATATGGGAGCTATATCTAAATCTGAACCGATTTCAATTAAATTTTGCACACTTGACTATGCGACTAAGTGTTATGTTTGTACAAAATTTCAAGCAAATCGGTATAAAACTCTGTCTGCTGGGTCCATATTAGTGCATATCGGGCGAAAGATATATATGGGAGCTATATCTAAATCTGAATCGATTTCTTCCAAAATCAATAGGGTTCTATTCTGACCCAAATTAGGAACATGTGCCAAATTTGAAGGCGATTGGACTTAAATTGCGACCTAGACTTTGATCACAAAAATGTGTTCACAGACAGACGGACGGACGGACAGACGGACATGGTTATATCGACTCAGGGACCCACCCTGAGCATTATTGCCAAAGACACCATGTGTCTATCTCGTCTCCTTCTGGGTGTTACAAACATATGCACTAACTTATAATACCGTGTTTCACAGTGTGCCGCAGGGTATAAAAAACGGATGACTATGATATGTCGATTGCAGATTGTGAAATTTATTAGCTGCCTTGGGGGAAAAAAATCGAAAGATCTGTTTTCGGTCTGTAATCGTTTTTTTTCAACAAATTTTGAAAACAATCGAAAAGTGTGCTTTTGCAAAGTCGACTTTTTAAACATTCTATAAAAATCGAAAAATGGATATTTCAAAGTTTCAAAATGTCAAATAATCCAATTTTCGATTCTAGACAAAATATATCAGACTTTTAAGAACACTCATATTGTGTGGTTAACAGTAATTAAGTCACCGTCACACTGGCGACTTAATGTAAATTTCCATTCCACATTTGGCTTTTCTTTATATTCGTAATTCTGCAATTCTGGCCTGTTTGAATCTCATCTAAATTAGCAGCACACAAAAAATATCTCTCCAGCTTTTGATTAAGAAAATAATCCCATTATAAATTATTCCAAACCCATTAGCCAGTTTTGCAATGGACCACAACTAATGCTCCCAGCTTTAAAACAAGACAAAAAGGCAATTAAGTCTGCATACAAATTATAAACTAAATTATAGTGTAAGCATTCTTCCCTTCACAATCTTTTAAATATTGTGCGATGCTAACCTTATGCCACTGTGTTCTAAAATCACAATGGAGTTCATGGACATTATTTGCTGCGGGGGAGGAAATACGCGATATTTTGCTAATATACCACAAAACTTGAACATTAGAAAATTTCAAAGTTTTACCAGCATTAGCTTGATGGCCATTTTTATTATCATCAGGCGCTACTTATCACAAAAAAAAACTAAAATATGTCTTCCTTGACGACACAGGTCAGACTCACACCCATATACAAATATAGGTAGCATAAGTGCTTCTAATATATCCTTGGAGTCAAAATTTCATATATTATATGCCCACTCAAATTCTCTATTGCCTTGTAGTTTTGTTTTTTTTTCTTCATCATTAATTTTTTTTTTTTGGTTCCTTTCCTAGAAATTGGCCCATTGGAAAAACAAGGCAAAACTTTAACATCTGCTCAAAGTTTGTCCTGCTCTGTAATCACTTGGTCTTTTATTCCTTGCGATGGCCAAGACAAATGAAGTGATTTCCTATTCCTGTCATCTTCAATGTAATTTGAAAAGAAACTTGGAAAAATTATATCATAAAAGAGTTGCTATACCATAACTACTCTAGTGATGAATGGAGCTTCATCATGGTGTGTCATGATTTACGGAAAGGCATGAAAATATTGGCAATAGGATTTTTGGCACTTAACACTTCAACAATTTGACTATGAAATGTTAATGTCCAATTGGCAAACTAGAGATGAATAACTTTTGGTTTGTCAAAGAGGTGGTGGAATTTAGTGTAGTGGAAGTAGTGTAAGTTCTTGGTAATTATTCGCTTGGTGGGCACCAGCATATGTATACTTGTGCGATATGGAGCTCGAAGGCAATTTCAACCACCTTGGGCCCCACCAATGGTATAAGAAATACAGGCAGCATTTCTAGTTTTCATACACACCTGTATGGTATCACTGTCACAGGTTGTTGAAACCTCAAGAAGTGTGTTTCCATTCTCATGATCCTCAAGTGTGCAAGTGTGTATGTATGTGAGTAAACAGTTTGAGTTTCAGCAGTTCATAACATATGGTTGGCAACTGTCACCCTATAGCCTAAAATTGGCAATATGTCATTGGTAGATATGGGCCAAAAAAATTGGACAATGTCCAAAAATTGGTTTCAACCTCATCAATCATTTCACAAACTGAAATTTCTTTCACTATTTCAACCACTTACGAGGATGCAAGAGCAATGGCTGTAAGTCTGGCCGTATAAACACATATACATAAAATGTGATTGGCAACCAGGCCCGTCTTTCCCACAGGGCACGTGCCCAGGGCTCCGCGATAAATAAGGGCCCCCTAGTAGCTCCTGTCAGATTGCTGAATTTTATTATGAAGATGTTAATGAGAAAGAGTTAGAAATAGAATGTTGGCATTTAACAAAATACTTGAAAATTATGGACAGTGAAAATGAGGGAACTAATTCTATGTTAAAAATATATCAACTCTTGAAAGAAAACATCATTGACGACACATTTCCAAATGTAGAAATCGCAATGAGAATCTTTTTAAGCATAATGGTTACTAACTGCAGTGGGGAAAGTTCCTTTTCCAAACTAAAAAGAATTAAAAATGAACTGAGAAGTACAATGCTTCAAGAGAGTTTAAGATTAGGGAGATCGCTGATGTCCATAAAGGTTTGTCCCAAATACATACATTTAAATATCACTCGATCTGGACAGAATTTGATAGACTTCTACAAAATCTATAGACTCAAAATTTATGTCGGCTAATGCACTAGGGTGGAACACAATGTTAGTAAAAACCAAGTAAGGAAAGTCTAAAGTCGGGCGGGGCCGACTATTTTATACACTTCACCACTTTGTAAGTCCACATTTTCGATACCATATCAAATCCGTCCAATGTGTTGGATGCTATATGAATCCATACACATATATTCTGTATGGTTAGGTTAGGTTAGGTTATGTGGCAGCCCCATGTATCAGACTCACTTAGACTATTCAGTCCATTGTGATACCACAGTGGTGAACTTCTCTCTTATCACTGAGTGCTGCCCGATTCCATGTTAAGCTCAATGACAAGGGACCTACTTTTTATAGCCGAGTCCGAACGGAGTTCCACATTCCAGTGAAACCACTTAGAGAAGCTTTGAAACCCTCAGAAATGTCACCAGCATTACTGAGGTGGGATAATCCACCGGTGAAAAACTTTTTGGTATTCTGTCGTAGCAGGAATCGAACCCACGACCTTGTGTATGCAAGGCGGGCATGGTAACCATTGCACCACGGTGGCAACCCTATATTCTGTATATCTGAGCAGATCTGTACAGAGTTCTGCAATACTTATAGATTTTACATTTAAGTCGGCTAATGCGCTGAGGTGGAACGCAATGTTAGTAGAAAAATATAGGAGACATTTAAATATGAACCAATTTTGAGGCAACTTCGCAAAAGTGTATTTATGATTTATTGGTCGATAGATGTGTAATAGAGTAGTAGGAAAATTTGAGTCATTTTGATAAGTTTTCGACTTAGCAGTGGCGATTTGATAAGGAAAATGTAGGTATTTCGGCCAGTTTTGCCTAAATAGGAAAAACATATATATGGAATCTATATCGAAATCTGAACCGATTGCAATCAAATTTCACATGCATAGTTACTATGTTGAATCTACTCCCTGTGCAAAATTTCATGTAAATCGGATAACAACTTTGACCTCTGTGGTCATATGACGGAAAATTGGGCGAAAGATACATATGGGAGCTATATCAAAATCTGAACCGATTTCAACCAAAATAAACACGCATATGCAGAACCTTAATTCTACTGCCTGTGCAAAGTTTCAAGTTCAATTCTACTTCCTCTGTAAAATCAGAGTAGCACTTTTGCCTCTGTGGGCATATTAGTCCAAATCGGGCGAATGATATATATGGGAGCTATATCTAAATCTGAACCGACTTCAACTAAATTTTGCAAAATTAACAATACTATAAAACGTACTCCTTGTGCAAAATTTCAAGCAACTCAGGGCAAAACTCTGGCTTTTGGGGCCAAATCGGTCGAAAGATATATATGGGAGCTATATCTAAATCTGAACCGATTTCAACTAAATTTGGCACAATTAACGATACTATTAAACGTACTCCTTGTACAAAATTTTAATCAAATCAGGGCAAAACTCTGGCTTTTGAAGCCATATAAGTCAAAATCGGACGAAAGATATATAGGGGAGCTATATCTAAATCTGAACCGATTTCAACTAAATTTGGCACAATTAACGATACTATTAAACGTACTCGTTGTGCAAAATTTGAAGCAAATCAGGGCAAAACTCTCGCTTTTGGGGTCATATAAGTCCAAATCGGACGAAAGACATATATGGGAGCTATATATATATCTGAACCGATTTAGCTGATATTTGGTAGTTTTGACGGGGCTGATAAAATATTCAGATGTACAAAATTTGAAGAGCGTCGGTTCATAAATACGTGAATTATGATCAAATCGGTGATAACTATATATCGCAGCTATATCTAAATCTGAACCGATTTTTTCCAAAATCAATAGCGATTGTCTTCTACCCGAAGAAAGACGTTATGTCAAATTTGAGGACGATCGGACTTAAACTGCGACCTGTACTTTGTGCACAAAATTACATATACAGACAGACGGACGGACAGACAGACGGACGGACAGACAGACAGACATCGCTAAATCGACTCAGAATTTAATTCTAAGCCGATCGGTATACTACGGTTTCGGTCTATGACAATTATTTCTTGGCGTTACATAAAAATGCACAAACTTATTATACCCTGTACCACAGTAGTGGTGAAGGGTATAAAAATGTGTTTTTCTTTGTTAGACCGAGGACTTATCAGCCAACCTGTTACAATAGCAATGTCATGGTTTAACTGTGAACCAACCAAGAACTTTTATTGAAATTCAAATTGAATTTTCATAACCCTTCCATTTATAGCATTTCCTTGATGTTATCTACATTAAGAGTACTTGGAAAAAAACATTTACTCTTTGGTTTTTGGTCTTTTCTAAATGTCCTCCAGCTCTTTGAATTGACCTTGATTTTTTAGGCTTTTTTCGTTTGTTCTCACAAAGAGACTAACATTTGTTTTCTTGTCTATAACCAAAATGCAATTGTCCTCGAGCTAATACTGAAAGCAATGCAAACGAGACAAAGTGCAAACGAAAAAAAACAACAACAACAAAAGCAGTGCCATCAAATTATCTTCATCATCATTCAGGACTTTGCTTTATGAATTATGAATCCCTATTGATTTTATAATAAATTGCCCTATAAATTGTTTATACTTTTTGTTTAAGCATATAATGTATGCTTTTTAACATGAGGTGGTAGTAGTCTCTAACGTCTACACAAGCGACCGGCTATGGCTATCCATAGTGTGTTTATTTCGTCTGTATTGTGCCATATGCTTACGTACATACTGAATTCCTTACAAGTGTACGATTACTGTATTAAGTGCTCTCGTTTGTTCATATGTGTGTGTGTGTGCGTGTCATATAAATGCATATTAAGTGATGTAGCGTCATCGTGGTCGTCTTACGTACTCTCGACCGTCTATCGTTCATGGTACAAGAATAAGAGCCCTCAAACACAGGAAGTTCAACCAAGTTTTGCATTGAAAATCGCTTGTTTTGTTCGTCTAACTAACATTCAAGGCAACTGTTTCTTATGTAAATTCCATGGGTGACTGTGTCTGTTTGTGTGTGTGAGTGAGAAATGAAACACATACACCGATATTTACAAACAACCGCATCATAGAATGTTTAAAGTGCAAACAAACTGCAACAATTATTTGATATTGGGTTTTATGCACCTGGTAACTTTTTTGGTCAGGGTTTTGTAATTAAGAAATCGAAATGTTAACCGGCACGTACGAAAACAATCCTCAATGTATACTGTGTATGTGTATGAGTGTTTTTTATACCCTCCACCATAGGATGGGGGTATATTAACTTTGTCATTCCGTTTGTAACACATCGAAATATTGCTCTAAGACCCCATAAGGTATATATATTCTAGATCGTGGTGAAATTCTGAGTCGATCTGAGAATGTCCGTCCGTCCGTCCGTCTGTTGAAATCACGCTAACTTCCGAACGAAACAAGCTATCGACATGAAACTTGGCACAAATAATTGTTATTGATGTATGTCGGATGGTATTGCAAATGGGCCATATCGGTCCACTTTTACGTATAGCCCTCATATTAACGAACCCCCAAATTTGGCTTGCGGGGCTCTAAGAGAAGCAAATTTCATCCGATCCGGCTGAAATTTGGTACATGGTGTCAGCATATGATCTCTAACAACCATGCAAAAATTGGTCCACATCGCTCAATAATTATATATAGCCCCCATATAAACCGATCCCCCGATTTGGCTTGCGGAGCCTCTAAGAGAAGCAAATTTCATCCGATCCGGCTGAAATTTGGTACACGGTGTTAGTATATGGTCTCTAATGACCATGCAAAAAATGGTCCATATCGGTCCATAATTATGTATAGCCCCCATATAAATCGATCACCAGATTTGACCTCCGGAGCCTCTTGGAAGACCAAAATTCATCTGATTCATTTGAAATTTGGTACGTGGTGTTAATATATGGCCTCAAACACCCATGCAAAAATTGGTCGAAATCGGTCCATAATTATATATAGCCCCCATATAAACCGATCCCCTGATTTGACCTCCGGAGCCCCTTGGAAGAGCAAAATTCATCCGATTCGGTTGAAATTTGCTACGTGATGTTAATATATGCTATCCAAAAACCATGCAGGAATTGGTTCATATCAGTCCATAATTATATATAGCCCCATATAAACCGATCCCCAGATTTGCCTCCGGTGCCTTTTGGAGAAGCAAAATTCATCCGATCTGCTTGAAATTTGGTACGTGGTGATAGTATATGATATTTAACAGCCATGCCAAAAGTGGTCCATATCAGACCATAATCATATATAGCCCCCATATAAACCCATCCCGATATTTGGAGGAGCAAATTTCATCCGAGTCAGTTGAAATTTGGTACATTGTGCTAGTATATGGCCGTTAACAACCATGCCTAACTAGGTCCATATCGGTCTATAGTTATATATAGCCCTCAGATAAATCGATCCCCAATCACAAAAAATTGGTCCATATCAAGTTCATAATTGTATATAGTCCCCATATAAGCGACCCCCATATTTGAATTCTGGCTCTCTACCACGTATGGACTAACTCATAATTTAGAAAACGATGTTAAGAAGTTTTAAGATACCACAACCCAAGTAATTCGATTGTGGATGACAGTCTTTCGTAGAAGTTTCTACGCAATCCATGGTGGAGGCTACATAAAATTCGGCCTGGCTGAACTTACGGCCGTATATACTTGTTTAATATTCGCTTAGCAAGCAAAGACATTTAGAGTACATTTTACCCATGATATATTGCTACTATATGAGTTTGTGAAAATGCGTATAATCTAATTATGCATTTAATAAAATGTTTACAATCATACCATCATTTAAAGTCAGCAAACAGAGCCACACCGAAAAAAGTGAACTGTTTTATAGGAAGAATAAACTACCTCGCACGAAAATTGAACTAAATTTTACTGCACATTATAGGATTTCCACAAAGCGTTGTTAAAACCAGGAAATTTTAATGCCCTGCTGTACTTTTTAACTGTAGTTAACGAAATTACATCCTCTCATAGAAGAAAAAATGAACTACAAAAACAAGTATATACAGTAGTAAGTTCGGCCGGGCCAAATCTTAAATACCCACCACCATGAACCAAATATTAGGGTTACCTTTGAAATTTCAGGAGGGCTTGAGGACTAGAGGACACTTCCTGGATTTATAAGAACCATTTTTGTTTGAGTTTTAGAGGAATCATTAACATCTCTTGTAAGTGTGCAAGAAAATTATAAAATAACGTCTTGATTTGAAATCTTAAATCTGTAGATTTTCACCCGAGAAGTAAAATCTGGAAATTTTGCATTGAGTTTCAAGCAATTTTCATGATCAGTGCGCCTTCTACACCCTCAAGAAGTGAAGTCGGTCTATATAGGGGCATTACCAAATGGACCGGTAAAAACTTAATCCGATACACGTTTTTGTGAGCCTAAAATACCAGAATATTTACAATTTCAGGCAAATCAGATAAAAACTACGGTTTCTAGAAACCCAAGGAGTTAAATCGGGAGATCGGTCTTTTAGGGGGCTATACTAAAATATGGACCGATACTCACAATTTTTGGCACACGTATTTGTGGTCCTACAATACCTCTAGATTTCCAATTTCAGGTAAATTGAATAAAAACTTCGGATTCTAGATGCCCAAGAAGTAAAATCGGTCTATATGGGGGCTATACCAAAATATGGACCGATACTCACCATTTTCGGCACACCTCTTTATGGCCCTAAAATACCTATAAATTTCCAATTTTAGACAAATTGTATATAAACTACGGATTCTATAAACCCAAGATGTGAAATCGGGAGATCGGTCTATATGGGGGCTATACCAAAACATGGAACGATACGGACCATTTTCGGCACTCCTTTTCATGGTCCTCAAGTACCTCTAGTTTTTCAATTTCAGGCAAATTGGATAAAAACTACGGTTTCTATAAGCCCAAGACCCCAAATCGGGAGGTCGGTTTATATGGGGACCATACCAAAACATGGACGGATGCTCACCATTTTTGGCACACCTCTTTATGGTTCTAAAGTACCTCTCGATTTCCAATTTGAGGTAAATTGGATAAAAACTGCGGTGTCTATAAGCCCAAGAAGTAAAATCGGGAGATCGGTCTATATGGGGGCTATACCAAAATATGGACCGATACTCACAATTTTTAGCACACGTATTTGTGGTCCTACAATACCTCTAGATTTCCAATTTCAGGTAAATTGAATAAAAACTGCGGTTTCTATCAGCCCAAGAAGTAAAATCGGGAGATCGGTTTATATGGGGACTATATCAAAACCTGGACCGATCTTCGAACTTGACCTGCCTGCAGACAAAAGACGAGTTTGTGCAAAATTTCAGCACGATTGCTTCATTATTGAAGACTGTAGCGTAATTACAACAGACAGACAGACGGACATCGTTATATCGTCTTAAAATTTCTCCCTGATCAAGAATATATATACTTTATATAGTCGGGAATCGATATTTCGATGTGTTACAAACGGAATGACAAACTTATTATACCCCCGTCACCATTCTATGGTGGTGGGTATAAATATGCCTTCCATTGCATTAATTTGAAAACTCATCAAGTTTTACATCTCTCATTCGCAATTACAATCTATTCAGGGCTTGCGGTGTTACAATCTATTCAGGGCTTGCGGTAATTGTAAAATTAGATAATTGTAAAATTAGTGTCCATAATGTTCATCCAAACTTTTGTTGCATCAGCGAATAACGAGCTAGAGTTTTGACAATGTTTAATTAGTATGAAAATTGAGTCAAAAAGTTAATTTATAAAATTCCTACACTATACACTGAAAGAAAACAGTGAACCCAACCGGAAGAAAACTTTTGGTTAATTTTAGAAAATTTTGAATATTTTTAGAAATTTTTAACTAAACTGGCATCACGCCGATATCACAAAAATAAGTAAATATTTTTCGACGAATTCAAGAAAATTTACTACACACAAATAATTGTTTTCACTTGTGAAAGAAAAAAAATATAGTTCAAAATTGCAAGAATGCCTTCAATGACATACTAAGTTAATGATGGACGCATTTGTAGTAAAATTTACAAATTTAAAGAAAGAATTCACTAAATCTTTATGCTTAATTTGTGTATATTATAAAGGAAACTTTCTCCAAAATAGAGAATTCTTTTTTTTTAGTGTAGTTTTTGAGTTATACCTTACAAATATCACAATGGACTGAATAGTCTAAGTGAGCCTGTCAGCACGTGCAATTTTTGTAATATTTTATTTTGCCTAATTCATGAACTATAATATCAAAACTTTCCTTTCTTTTCTTTTGTGTGTATATTTTTGCAAACTTTACCATGATAAATCCATGGTAAAAACTATGTTGACATGTAAAAACGCTGAATTATTTCAGTATTTTCAAGTATTACTCTACAACTGCTATAGAAAAAACTTACTTCCAACTATGTATGACAAAAAGTTACCAGAATTGCATATGTGGAAATATTAAAAGTAACAAAGTCATGTTTTTTTTTTAATAAGTGACCCATAAAAACGCACACACGCGCACTTTCCAAAGTAATATGATGCTTAAATTATCAAACGGCGTACTAAAAAATTAACTTTGTCCCTTTGCAAATAGTTATTCTTTTTACAAATAGAAAAATCTCCGCAAATGTACATATGCTTGTGAATGTGCATGAATTCTCGACTATATATCTTGGAAAAAAAGCATGAACTTTGTAAAAAGTCCTAGAGCACAGAACCTACTAAAAATTCTGACACAATGTTTTATGTATGGCCTCTTGCCACAAAAAAGGAAGCATGGACATGAAATTCTGACATTTTTGCCTTTAGCAACACCAATCACCGTTGTCAGACATATTCCTACAAACTATCAAGCGCACACCGGATAGCAGAAGGAGCAAAAAAGTAGCGGCAATGATGTTATTATCTAATTTAAATGTTCTTTAACAATTTTCAAAAGCCCTGACTACGCTGTACAACCACATGTCAGCATTGGTTTATTAACTTGTGATATCACAAGTCATATGAATACAAGAAAAGAGAGTGAAAGAGAGCGAGAGGAAGAGGATGATATTGAGTTTGGGAGGAGAGTGCCAGATGTGGTGCATAGTGCCAAAGCGCTTGAGGAATAAAAATACAATAGAAATGCAAACTTGTATAGTATTTCCTCAGCATTCGTTTAAACATAGCCATACACCAACGAACACTCATATCCTCATAAACACACACACACACATCCATACTTACATTAATACTCTCGTTTGTATAAAGAAACACTTGCCTTAAATAGCATTGTGTTCTTAGGTCTTTTCTCTCTCTCACACACACACTCTAGCTCATATTGTATAGTCTGATGACTGGGTGTTGCTGGATATATAAAAGCGCTTTGCAAATTGCTTACTTTTGCACTATTCCTTTAAACGTTTCCGAGAGGGCTATTTATCTGTGGAATATACATACCTACATACCTCTATACATGTTTATAAACATCTACACTAGGAAATCACAAACATTCTTTTACACAGGTGTTTAGTTTATAGTGAGATTTTAACTAACGCTTAGAAAATAACAAGAAGTGAAATTAAATAACCTCACTTCGTAATTGCAAACATTTTATATACATTTCACAATGGTATTTATTGTGCTTGGCAACAGTGTTAAATTTCATATTAATATGAAATAAAATAGATAAAAAAATTAAAACGCTTGTATCATAAACTGGGTTCTATGACCGACCCGGAAAAATTCCTTTGGGTGTTACCAAGTTCACCTTGGTATATGTAATAAACTAGGTGATAGCTACATGTTACTTTTTTATTGACAGTTCATTATATTATTTCAAAAACCACCAAAAGTATTTCGTTTGAGTTTATTTGCAATTATCAACAAGCGTAATTGTTGGTGATTTCAAATACCACATGAGTTACGATCAACTAACTATGGCTATTTTAATAATTCTTTCTATTTACCCTCCACATTCATTATCCATTATTTATAATTTTCCATTTTTATCCTTTATCTATGTTTTTAATTATATACTCTTTGTGGCAGTTCTTTAACTTCTTCTGCATTTTTGAATATGTAGTCAGGTGATCCGTGGAATCTGTAGATTTAAGACTATTTGGAATGTAAATAAAATTATTAAAATAAACCAATTGTGTTTTAATATTTCATATCCACCTTGTAGTTTTTGTCTTTACCGCCACATAAAGGTACTGGTACGGGGAATGCATTTTACATTTCGGCATTATAGAACTAACATATTAATAATCGAAAATCGCTTTATTTTTATACCCACCACCATAGGATGGGGGGTATATTAACTTTGTCATTCCTGTCGAAATATTGCTCTAAGACCACATAAAGAATATATATTCTGGGTCGTGGTGAAATTCTGAGTCGATTTGAGCATTTCCGTCCGTCCATCTGTTGAAATCACGCTAACTTCCGAACGAAACAAGCTATCGACTTGAAACTTGGCACAAGTAGTTGTTATTGATGTAGGTCGGATGGTATTGCAAATGGGCCATATCGGTCCACTTTTACGTATAGCCCCCATATAAACGGACCCCAAAATTTGGCTTGCGAGGCCTCTAAGAGAAGCAAATTTCATCCGATCCGGCTGAAATTTGGTACATGGTCATCCGATCCGATTGAAATTTGGTGCATGGTGTTAGTATATGGTCCCTAATGACCATGCAAAAAATGGTCCACATAATTATATATAGCCCCCATATAAACCGATCACCAGATTTAACCTCCGGAGCCTCTTGGAAGACCAAAATTCATTTGATTCAGTTGAAATTTGGTACGTGGTGTTAATATATGGCCTCAAACATGAAAAAATTGGTCGAAATCGGTCCATAATTATATATAGCCCCCACATAAACCGATCCCCAGATTTGACCCCCCCCCCCCCCCTTGGAAGATCAAAATTCTTCCGATTCGGTTTAAATTTGGTACGTGATGTTAGTATATGGTATCCAACAATTGGTATATGGTATCCAAGGAATTGGTTCATATCAGTCCATAATTATATATAGCCCCCATATAAACCGATCCCCTGATTTGGTTTGCAGTGCCTCTAAGAGAAGCAAATTTCACCCTATCCGGCTGAAATTTGGTACATGGTGTTAGTATATGGTCTCTAATGACCATGCAAAAAATGGTCCACATAATTATATAGCCCCCATATAAACCGATCACCAGATTTGACCTCCGGAGCCTGGCCGAACTTACGGCCGTATATACTTGTTTTTTTTTTTTCAAAGTATTTCCCATAAAGATCTATATACTATTGCATGCGTTTGGACCAATCGTCGAAACACATTTGTCACTCTGATTGAGGTATCTCCAAAACAAGCATTCTCATGTTATTTTTTACGTATGAGAATAGAAAAGGAAGTCATTCGGTACCAAGTCAGCACTATATGGCGGATGATCTATCAAATCGATGTTTTGAGTTCCCAAAAATGCAGTTGTTCAAGCCGATATGTGAGAGCTCACATTGTCGTGGTGTCTTGGAAGATAACTGACAAACAAATGGTTGTGTATCACTCAGAATTGACTGTTCTGCGTTGTTTTAGTGACACGATTGCGACATGCCTAGTTTTTCTCAAAAAAGGTAATATGTTAATTGGAAGTGGAAGTGGAAGTGCTTCGTACACGAGCAACTTTTCTTTGATTTGGCTCATCTTTAAAACTCCCGTACAGATTTCATCTTATTTTGAATTAATACGGGAAAATGCACCATCGTCACCTGTCACGTTGTCATGGACGTGTTTCAAAGCACCGCGATCGTATTTTTAGAGCATTTCGACTAATCGAGCCAGATTTTGAGCGATTGACAAATTGTGTGGGATTCAACGCGAACATTATTATTTTTTGACAGTCAAATATTCATGCAATATGAAATATTGCACTAATGCCTAAGATTGTCTCAATCTCACGATAGGTCACAATGGCGATATTGAAATATCAGTTATCGCATGTCATCAATAAATTCCGGAACAAAAAACGGATTTGGGATGACCTTCACGAAATTCGTCTTAGACTGAACTACGACCTTGGTTGAATTCATATCGGCTTGGTTGATATGAAGAAAAAAAGCTGAAAAAACGAAAAATTTAAATTTGCTTCCTAGAAGCAAGTACAAAAAAAACCCAAATTTAAAAGAGAATTGTGTCTTAAAAGCATCCTTACTTGTATTCTTCGCTTCTTTGGCTCGGAATCAGTACCAAAATTTTTTAAGTAAAGACAAAATATTTGGAACCGGGCATGCTTTTTTCCAGTGTAGTTATCTTAACAACTTCGTACAAATTTGATCATATTTCGCAGAAGTTCGTGTGAAAAAGATTATTTCCTTATAAAATGATCCAAAGCAAACCTTACAATAATGCAAGTAAATATTTAATTACATTTTGTCAGAAATGTATGGAAATTTATTAGAAATTTTCAAAATGAAGTAAAAAGGTAATTTTAGAATAAAGATAAACGATATTCATTGAGTTTCTCAAATCGTTCAGTTTGTTCGTACGTGGTACCAGTGTACTTCAATGGAGGACCATACTTATGGGGGAAAGCAGTTTTCAAACAAGACAAAATACCATGAGTCATATACATTTTCGAAGTCCAGTGACAAGTGCAGGGCGAAAGACAACCATTACAAACTTGCACAAACTCCTTGGACGGTTTTAAATGAGGTAAACATTTGAATAGCCAAGGTGGACGACAATCTGTATTCTTCCAAGTAGATTCACAAGGCGGTAAGCAATGACATTGTGTAGATGGGCTATGGTGTGGGAGGGATTCCACTTTCTCCTGACAATGATAAAGCTTATTCCTCTTAATACCACCGAATCGATCAGGATATTCAGGATTTTTGTCGAATCCTAGCCATTTTTCTAGAATTTCCCAATGTGTTTGACAGGGGTCTTGTTTTCGTATCAATTGCATATTTCGCCACAAATCCGAACGTCGTACTTGCTCGTATTTTGCCCCTGTTTTTATACGAAACAATTTATAAAGTTCATTAGAGAATTCCGGATAACATGTGATACTACGTCCAAATTTGGTCATCTCAAAATGGAATAACATTCGTATGCCATAGGCAATGTCCTTGATGTGATCGAAATTCTTAATATTCATTGAACATAAAGCGGAGGCGTCCAAGAGCAGTAGACTATGACCATTGATACAATTTTGCCGAAAAGTATTCTGATATTGATGATAACCATAGCGTCTTAGCCATTTGCAAATATCTTCGATATTCCATGCATATATCGAGGGTAATGGCAAGGCATCTACAATTTTGATACAAAGATTTAATAAACTATCCGGACTAATTTTAAAGTCAATGGGTACATCATTCTTATTAAATGATGGCGGTCCTTTTAAAATATTTTCCAAATTAAATTTATATGTGGCCACAAGATTTTGATTGTCCGCTTTGGATTTCGTACTTTGTAAGGGAACAAACTTCTCATCGGCTGCTCCATAAAGATATCGAGGCATTTTCATCTGTCCTTGGGTAGAATTGAAACTTTTTTATTTTCTCAAGACTTTTGTAATATGTGTTTCTTTTTCTGTTTACCAATAATCGGAAAATATTGAAAAATGAACTAAAATGCACAGAAAATTCCAAAATATTTGCAAAGTTTTTTTTTTCTTTTATAAACCATTTATTAAAGGTAATTATCTACAAATATCAAAATACTATGATCGGGATCATTATCACCATCGCACTATAACCCTTTTGCAGTCGATGTTGTTTGACATGGAAATATGCACATAAGTAAAATTTGACAAGAGGGAGAGGCCAGGTGTAATATTGTGGGTTAGGGATTTTGAACTTTTGTATCGAATGGTTACAAGCATAAAAATTAAAATAAAATTGATCACTCAATCCCACGGCGGCGGATTCTGTGTACCGGATTGACCCGATGGACCCCATCCATTGGCCAGAGGCTGTCACATCAGTCTACGTGTTGTTTCGTCCGTTTTTTTGTGTTGGAGAAGGTGCATCCCGGGGAGCCTTCTCCGTTTGCTATTGGTCCGAGCCGGGATAGAGGAGAACCCCGGACCATGGTATTGTTCAGTCTGCCGAAACCTGATCCACCACCGTTCGGTTACGGTCAGGTGTAACCGGTGCTTGGAGTGGGTACATTACCGGAACTGCTCCGGCTTAACATCGCTGCGGGAGTATAGTCATACTGACTACGTGGCAGGATGCTGTGCCAGCGATAGCAGCAGTGGGTCGTCTGCCTATGTGACCCTCCCGACATCTCCCGTACAGCAATATTCTCCTCCGCAGCATCTTACACCCAATATTGTTGTTCCAGTTCCGGATAGTGCATCGTTTTTGCCATTTAATTGCAACGGGCTCCGTGGTAAGATTTGTGAAATCGTGGACTTTATGAATCGGCAGAGGATAAGGGTCGCGGCGATCCAGGAGACTAAGCTGAATTCCACCTGCATCCTACGCCATTGTGATGGATACAATGTGCTTCGAAAGGATCGCACAAGAAGTGGAGGTGGTGGCCTGGCTTCCATAATACACCGTTCCGTGCAGTATAGACCTATCCCGCTTGTGCCAGACACTAGTGACCCGTATATGGAATGTATGGGGGTAGCAGTCAAGTCTGGGGTTGCCGAGATAGAGCTATGTGTATATACCGCCGGTTGGTAGCTGTGCTCTGGGTTATAGCCCAAACATTGAGTGGCTGTTGTGCGGGCATAACCGATTGGTTCTAGGAGACTTTAATGCCCACCATGATCTTTGGCATTCACTCCTAGGTAATGACCAGAGAGGCATAGCTTTGGCAGAGCAGATAGATGACTCCACATTTTGCACGGTGAACGAAGAGGCCCCCACGAGAATTATGGGTGACTGCAGCAGTTCGCCAGATTTATCTTTATCGTCGCCTGGTCTGATAAATGACGTTTCCTGGCAACCCGTCGTTTCACTGGAATCGGACCCCCTCCCCATAATTCTAACCATTAACCGACCCTCCGATTTCATAACCTCTGAACGCCGGACGTATATCAATCAAAAGAACGCCAATTGGGGAGGCTTCAGAGAATACACCGATCGCCGCTTCAGCGAACTCCCGTCCCCCTCTCATGTTCATGTTGCCCAGAGGGCGTTCCGGGACATCATCAACGCAGCAGCCGCTCGCTTCATACCCGCTGGTCGAATTGCCCAAGTGAGGCCCAACTTCCCAGCCTAAACGGCGGGACTCACAGACGAGCGTGATGAACGCCGTCGTGCTAACCCTGCTGATCCTAGAATCAGAGAACTAAATCTAGAGATTAGGAAGATAGTCAATGAGCACAAGCGGAACACTTGGATAGAGCACCTGAAGCAATGTAACTTAGGCACAGGAACTGGTAAATTGTGGTCGACAGTGAGAGCCCTCTCGAACCCCGCTACAAGGGATGATGGGATTTCAGTAACCTTTGGCGACGTGACTGTGACTGATCCGAAGAGATGCACCAAATACTTCAACCGAACAAACCACAATTTACTGCAGCAGAAGTTACCAATGTCATCAACAGCGCGAAACCATCCAAGCGCTGGGCCCCGACGGAATTTCAATTCTAATGCTGAAACATCTGGGAATACTGGGAGTTGAGTACCTGACCAGACTCTTCAATTTGTCCTTGGAATCACTCATTATACCCGATGTCTGGAAGATAGGAAGAGTGATTCCACTACTGAAGCCAGGCAAAGATTCGAGTAAAGGTGAATCGTACAGACCGATATCCCTTCTCTCGCCAGTAGCCACGACACTTGAGGCACTACTCCTCCCCAGCCTTGTGGAGAATTTTCCAGCTGCCCACCATCAACATGGTTTCCGTAAGGTACACAGTACGACGACAGCCTTACATGCCATTTCGACATATATCAATAGGGGACTTAATCAGCCCAAGCCGTGTCATAGGACGGTCCTCGTGGAGCTTGGCCTATCGAAAGCGTTCGATACGGTTAACCATGCCACATTATTTGAGGACATCGAGAATACGGTCCTACCGGCAGGAACGAAGCATTGGGTTCTGAATTATATGTGTGGACGCCAGTCGTACGTGGAATTCAGGGACATGAAGTCAAAACCCCGTAGAGTTAAACAGGGAGTTCCCAGGGCGGGGTGATATCTCGGGCACTGTTTAACTTCTACCTGTCTTCGATTCCACCCCCTCCTGACGACGGTGTCTTATGCGGATGATTGCACAATCATGGCATCCGGGCCCATTGTTGATGACCTTTGCAATCGATTGAATGTCTACCTCGCTGATCTTACCAGTTATTTCACTGCAAGAAATTTGAGGATATCTCCCACCAAATCCTCAGCCACACTATTCACTACATGGATGGCGGAAGTACGCAGGCAGTTGAATGTCAGAGTCGATGGCGAAACAATTCCGACAACAAATTATCCCAAGATTCTCGGGGTCACATTCGACAGCCTTTTTAAGTCGTCCGCCCATGCCACTGCAATTTGTGATAAGCTCCGCGGTAGAAACAAGGTCCTCAAGTCGCTGGCCGGCAGCACTTGGGGAGCGGACAAAGAAACCTTGTTAACTACATATAAGGCAATTGGCCGGTCAGTGGTAAACTATGCAGCGCCAGTGTGGACACCTCAAACGAGCGATACGCAGTGGAATAACATACAGACCTGTCAGAACGCTGCCCTTAGAACCGCAACAGGATGTCTCCGCAGTACACCCCTGGATCACCTTTATGCGGAGACTAAGATCATCCCAGTGCGTCGACACAACTACATGTTGTCAAAGCAGTACCTCTTGGGTTGCCATCGAAGATGTCATCCGAATCACCATCTTGTGGATAGACAACCTCCACCCAGGAATGTAAGGGTTGATCTTCACCTTCTAGAGCCCGATATCCAGCGTTACAAAAGGAGAGCCTCTAGATCAGGCAGCGTACCAGACAGGTCTGAACAGGATTCATTAGGATACTGTAGCTGAAGCGGTGAGAAGCTACAATGTTAATCCTGTTCTCGGAGTTCGACCGCCGCCCATAGCACCGGAGGAGAGAGACCTCCCACGGTAGACAAGGGTAGTTTTGACCCAACTAAGATCAGACAAGTGCAGCCTCTTCAATTCATACTTATCAGTGATTGATAGCAGCGTAGCTGACGTGTGTCCCATCTGTAATCAAGGGCCACATGACACTCGTCACCTTTTTGCTTGCCCAGCTAAGCCTACCCGTCTCACTACCAGATCACTCTGGACACACCCCATCCTTGTCGCAGAGTTCCTTGATCTGGCTACCAGCTGAACTACACAAGCATAGAACAAACTGGATGAAACTACATTAAAAACTGTTACAACAACAACAACAACTCAACATATGGTATACTCAATATAGTGTGGTGAAAAAATGCACTCAGTTTTGCTCACCACTGTACATTGGTACCCCTGCAAACATTTTCTATCGAAAGTGTATCGAAGTAGTTTCGCCCTGGAAGATATAACTTTCATAGGCGATATCATATTCCTATCGAATTAGTGTCCCCGTTCGGGAACAAATGACCCACTACGCGATAATGTTCTCGGGGAATCGAACCAATGACTAAAAGTGGTCATAAAAGCGATAGTTATTTTTTTTTTAATAAAAATTATGATTGGATGCACCGAGCGTTGAATTCGGAACCTTTCGTTTTCAAGTTTGAGGCTCTCCCTCTGTACCACCCACGCTCGTTGGTTGATAGTGGCTTTTTACACACATGTACTCTCAGAGAGGTTCTATTGAAAAATTAGCTATGTCGATGTATGGAGTCTATATTTAGATTTTTGATCGCTGTTAGAGTCGAATTTGTTTCGAAACGGAAACACCCCACGCAATCGTATCTTATCGAACAAAGCAGAACAGTCAATTCTAAGGGGTATTCAACAATTTGTTTGCCAGTATACAACACTTTTTTTTAAACCAACTGCGGAAGACGGATCTCGCTTCACCACGACATTGCAAACTTTCAAACTATGAAATTTTCTTTAAAAAGTTAAAAATTTTTGACAAAGAATATTTATTTAATTTGTGAATAAATTATACTACATTTTCAATCCTTCCTGGATGTGCATTTTTTGAGAGTATTTTTTTTTTTTGAGTGTACATAATCCATAATCAGGGTCTATTATACCCTAAACCACATAGTGGTCAGGGTATAATAAGTTTGATCTGCCAAAAAATGTGCCTACCAGAAATATTGATTTTAGACCCCATAAAATATATACCTATCGACTCAGAATCACCTCCTCAGTCGATCTAGTGCTTGGTGTCCGTCCGTCTGTCCATGTATTTGTTGTTCGCAGAATTCCGGTCGCAATTATTAACTGATTTTGATAAAATTTGGTACAGGCAGTTTTTTCGGCACAAGGACGAACGCTATTGAATTTGGAAGAAATCGGATCAACTTTAGATATAGCTCCTATATATATGTATCGCCCTATTTCGACAAATGGGGTCACGTTGCACTTTATTACTCTCCGATTGTCGTCCAATATGGCACAAAGTAATATTTTTCATCACTCTTCAAGTCTGCAAAATTTTATCGAAATCGGTTTAGATTTAGATATAGCTCTCATATATATGTATAGCCCGATTTTCCCAAATTTGGCCATAAAACCCTTATTTATGAACCGATCTTACTCAAACTTTGCTTACTATAATATTTTATAATACTAACAAAATTTGCAAAACATCATCGAAATCGGTTCAGATTTAGCTATAGCTCCCATATATACGTATCACCCGATTTTCCCAAATTTGGCCATAAAACATAATAATCGGTTGATAAATAATCAACCGATCTTACTAAAATTTGACACAAGGTAATCTTCTATGGGAGAATCTAAACCTGCAAAATATCATCCAAATCGGTTCTGATTTAGATATAGCTCCCATATATATGTAGAGCCCTATTTTGAAAAATGTGCCCCTAATAACATTATTTTTGACCATAGTGGCCTCATTTATTTCCCGATCTTACTTAAATTCAGCAAATGGTAATCTAATGTAATATCAACCAAACCTGCAAAATATCATGCAAATCGCTTCAGATTTAGATATAGCTCACACATACATGTTTCGCCCAATTTTGAAAAATTTTAAGACATATTACATAAATATATTGCCCGATTTTAACAAATTTGGATTATTACCCAAACTAATTGAACGATTTCCTCTTTTTAATAATGGGGTCAATATTAGTAGCTGTTCGAAAAAGGAACTATAGCTTCTAATAATATCACACATTTCTGTTCAGATTGTGATAAAACTCCTATAAACATGTATCCCTTAATGGATATGCGGGTTATCTCCCAAACCTATATCAATGATAACCCACAAATGTTTATGTTTTCTAATTTAGTAGGGGTGGTTTAGGGTATGATATAGTCGTCCCCTCCCGACTTTCTACTTTACTCACTTGTTTTTACTTAGAAATAATTATAATTTATTATATATATTTTGTTTTTTTTATAATTTTCCTAACATTATTCTATGTGCAATGGAATAGATAGACAAATAATATTCACTTGAAAGAATGCTCCCGTAATTCACAAAGTTATAGAATTTTATTATATCATGTTTCCATAGCGATGCAACAGCAATGGCATCAAGTGTTATTATTTTGTTATGATTATCATAATAATTATTTTTAATATTCTACAGATTATCATAATCTAGAACATCTTGAGTACACTTCATAGCCACATCACCCTCATGTTCAAGAGTTCTTTTGGCAAACGATATCTACCACTCAATGATTCAAAAAGACATTGTCAATCAATTTGCAGTGGAAAACATTGAGGAAGCTATTTGGCAGGGTATCGAGGTACTTACCTTTGATGGCCGATCAATTTGACCCAGGAAAAATGTCAGCAATGAAATAATGATGAAATTAACACCACCAGCAAAGTCGGTTAATTTATCCAACTGCAGTATGGAATTGATGAGGAAGAAAAATATCTGCATGCTGACCGTAACAATGGCACTGATGGCATAATGGTCATAGTCCAAAATATTAATGGCCATTTCGAATGTTTACAGCTTCTTCTCTATGCTCTGTACTCAATTACGAATATCTTGGATGTATGTAAAGTGTGAGTGTATACTATGTGTGTGTATTTGTTTCTTTCTGTTTGAGTTACTATGAGATTGTTGACTATGAGAGATGGTATTTGTATTTATGTGTGTGTGTCTCTCTCTCTCTCTTTCTCTCTCTTAGTGTTTATGGGCAGTTTTTCGTTAATTGTATGGACTACTCTTGTATGTTGTAATCTTTGTTGTTATTGTTGTTAGTAATATTGGCTGTCCTCTCACCAATGCTGCAATGCTGATAATGCTAATGCTCGTGGTAACTGTTTCCTCTTCAATATTATGTATTAATAATATCCTTGCATTGTATCGTACACTGGTCTAGACCAGAAGCAAGAATCTTTGTCTTTTCCGTCTACGACATCAGTTGTTATTCTTGTGTAGAATTTTGTAAAAAATTAAATTCTCATTTTGAGCAATTAATTGAATGATTTCTTTTTCTGGGGGTTGCATTTTACAGCTCTGTGCTTATTTCGATGTTACTATCACCATATATCCTGTGGAGAGAAAAGAAAAACAAAAAGGGTCATGTTTAAATATTTGGCCTCCTATATGCCGTAAATGCATTCAGCTTTTGTTTACTCTTCCCATTCGTTAATAATGGTCCAATAAGAAAAAGCTATACTATGTGGATATCAATTGCACGTGTGTGTTCTCACACAGCAACGAACATCCATTCATTTACATATTTCACACATACATAAAGGTGGGTCGTACAAATTCATTTGAATTTAAATTTCATTCCGGGTACAAAAATGGCGCTGAGTCCGGCTGGCCCGAATGCCATAAATTGTACATACATTTTGGCGACATCGGCTTTACAACTCAACCAAAAAAATGGACAAAATAACTATAAAATTGCCGATTGAAGATTCTGATTTAGCTGAGACAGCGTCATGAGAGCCTGGTCTTTTCGCGCTATTATATGCCGAATTTTTGGGCCGTTGGGCCGAAGTTGAGAAAACGCATCCACGAAGAGCACGAAGAAAAAGTTTTCTTTCACCATGGTAACATACCGGTTCAAACCTCCCGCATTGACACCATAGATTTTTCAAGATTTGGAATGACTATTAAAAATTCACCAAGTTGACTTTCTCCTCAACGTTTTGAGTTTTTGAAATTTTGGAAAAGTCAAAATATTAAAAAATTACAAAAGTCGACTTTTGACACCACGATTTTTTCATAAATTCTCAGCATTAAAAATACATACAGTTTGGTCCACTTAGTATTTGGTATGGCGCCCTTTGTTAGCGCAAATGGCTTCCAGTCGTCTTGGCATCGACTCTACCAATTTTCGACACGTTTCTTGAGAGATTTTGCCCCATTCTTCCAGTAACACTTTTTAAGGGTTGTCTTAGATAAAATTTGGTTTTGTCTGATCCACGATTCCTACAACGCTGGCTTTTCGGTGGCGTTTTGAGGTATTTGGTGATGTGAAGGAGCCACATTTTCACATCCTAGGCCGTGTATTTGGGGTCGGAGCCACCGTGGTGCAATGGTTAGCATGCCCGCCTTGCATACACAAGGTCGCGGGTTCGATTCCTGCTTCGACCGAACACCAAAAAGTTTTTCAGCGGTGGATTATCCCACCTCAGTATGGCATTTGACATTTCTGTGGGTTTCAAAGCTTCTCTAAGTGGTTTCACTGCAATGTGGAACGCCGTTCGGAGTCGGCTATAAAAAGGAGGTCCCTTGTCATTGAGCTTAACATGGAATCGGGCAGCACTCAGTGATAAGAGAGAAGTTCACCAATGTGGTATCACAATGGACTGTATAGTCTAAATGAGCCTGATACATCGGGCTGCCACCTAACCATCGAATCCCCTGCCCAGTCGACGTCACTGCAATATTTTAAATTTGCGACATTTCCTAGAAAAAAAATCGTCGCCAAAAAAGTAGTGAAAATGTTCTTTTTGGATCCGGAAGTGGTGCCAAATTGACGCAGAAGCGATGAATTTAATATGGGCTTGTCATAGGACGGATGTCCAACATTTCAACAGCCCCTGCACTGAATTTGCATCACTTCTTAAGGTGTGAGGTGAATTCAGTGTTTTGGATGTGAATTAAGAATTTTTGTGATATTTTGACAAATAAAAAATTTTTAAAATTTTGTATAATTTTTAATGCATTATAAGGCTTGTCTAGAACGTTTGTCATCAAATATTTGCAAAAATTCGCAATTTTTTTAGAAAGGATTTAACATTTTTTTCGGCTAAATTTAAATAATTTGTACCATTTTATTAATTATTAATATGTTTTTAATCTATTCGAAACAAATAAAAATAAATTTCCCTTTAAAAATACGAAAAAAGCGGGTTATAAAAAAATTGACTCAAATAAACTTCCTGTGCAGTTAAACTAAAAAACATCTTTGGGAGAGCATTTTTGGAA
Organism: Haematobia irritans; assembly: GCF_050003625.1. Taxonomy (NCBI): domain Eukaryota; kingdom Metazoa; phylum Arthropoda; class Insecta; order Diptera; family Muscidae; genus Haematobia; species Haematobia irritans. The sequence goes on from NC_134400.1 coordinate 211,085,469, forward strand.
GTTCTTTTAAAGTTGTGGCTTGAGAAGAACTTCCAAATTTTTTTGCTGGGTTGTTACTTTTTCTACATTTACGACGCAAATGTGACGTTTACAACATTGCGACAGTCGTAAACCTAAAAAGTTTGATACAGAAAATTTTTAATTAAAAAATCCCTCTTGTTCCACCTTAATACACATACATTACAAAATTTATCCCCCCTACATGCATTGTGTATTCATATGTAAATGAACGTAAAAAATCCTACTACAGATCGTACAAATTGGATAAATTCATATACGGTAAAGCAAGTCAATTTCATGCCTCTCTTTGCATAACTCAATATGGAAAGATGGAATGTCTTTATTACACAAAACCATAATAATTGGCAAAAAAGAGTGTTTTTTTTTCGGGGAATTCATAATAAAAATGGACTTGTCCAGTTTTTACGGTTGATGGTAAATAATTTATGGTCACATAAAATGTAACCCCTTATTTTCGATAATGGATACTACTCAAATTGCTATACATTAATGGTTGGAAATTATTGCCTCAAACCAAATGAATATGGAGTACAATGTAGGCAAGCAGAGTATGCGATACTCGTATTTTAGGCCTACATATCTCCAGCATACAAGTTTTAATGTATTATATAATAAAGGGTGATACGGTCAAGCGAAACCCTAACCTATCTCTCCGAGATGCCGCAAATAAGTTGGGTGTATCGTCTACAACCGTGCATCGAGCCAAAAAACGAGCCGGACTATCGACTTACAAGAAGGTAGTGACTCCAAATCGCGATGATAAACAAAATACGACGGCCAAAGCGCGATCCCGGAGGCTGTACACGACGATGCTGACGAAGTTTGACTGCGTGGTAATGGACGACGAAACCTACGTCAAAGCCGACTACAAGCAGCTTCCGGGACAGGAGTTTTATACGGCAAAAGGAAGGGGAAAGGTAGCAGATATTTTCAAGCACATAAAACTGTCAAAGCTCGCAAAGAAATATCTGGTTTGGCAAGCCATCTGTACCTGTGGCTTGAAAAGCAGCATTTCCATAGCTTCCGGGACTGTCAACCAAGAAATTTACGTGAAAGAGTGTTTGAATGAACGTCTGCTGCCTTTCCTGAAGAAACACGGTTGTTCCGTACTGTGTTGGCCGGATTTGACATCTTGCCATTACGGTAAAAAGGCCATGGAGTAGTACGCCGCCAACAACGTGCATGTGGTTCCCAAGGACAATAACCCTCCCAACACGCCAGAGCCTCGCCCAATTGAGAAATACAGGGCTATTGTCAAGCGGAACCTAAAGAAGACCAAAAAACTGCTAAGGACGAGCAGCAGTTCAAGGCAAACTGGCTTTCTGCGGCGAAGAAGGTGGACAAGGTGGCTGCACAAAATCTGATGGCAGGTGTCAAGCGTGAGGCCCGGCAATTCGAATTTGGAAAAGCGAAAGCCTAACTGAATATTTTCCCTGAATTTTATACTAATTGAACTTGAAAAGAAATTTAATTTGATTTTTTAAATAAACGATTTCACCGATTTACACGCGTTTTCCCTTGACCAAATTTTGACCGTATCACCCTTTATCTCAGAATAAAAATGTCACCAAAAAAGTAATGAAAATTTTCCAGATCAGAAGCAATGAATTTTACACGGGCTTATAAATAGGGTGGGAGCCACCGTGGTGCAATGATTAGCATGCCCGCCTTGCATACACAAGGTCCTGGGTTCGATTCCTGCTTCGACCGAACACCAAAAAGTTTTTCAGCGGTGGATTATCCCACCTCAGTAATGCTGGTGACATTTCTGAGGGTTTCAAAGCTTCTCTATGTGGTTTCACTGCAATGTGGAACGCCGTTCGGACTCGGCTATAATAAGGAGGTCCCTTGTCATTGAGCTTAACATGGAATCGGACAGCACTCAGTGATAAGAGAGAAGTTCACCAATGTGGTATAACAATGGACTGAATAGTCTAAGTGAGCCTGATACATCGGGCTGTCACCTAACCTAATAGGGTGGAAGCCATCTTCGAAGTATGCGCTGCATTGACTTTCCATTAGTGATTCTTCATTCTTCGAAAATGATTCTTTAACTCTTTCGAATTTCATTTGAAAAAAATAGAAACAATTTAAAAAATACAATTCCAAAAAAGTATTTTTGATTGCCAACTTATGATCTAGTTGAAGTAGCGCAAATTTGAATAATTTCCAATGGATCATAAAAGCTACTGAGTCGCTATTGATGAGGCCGTTATTCAGAAGTGCTATAAGCCATTTCATCGACATTTAAGCTGCTATAAAGACCTTGGGCATTGCAAACATAAGGTGTAAGGTAGTCTCTTACTATTGTAGAGAGAATTCTCACTGAACAGCATTATTTAACTCTGTGCTGGGTACCTGGGCGCTGTGGAATAATGGGAAATGAAGAAGCAGATGTATTGACTAAGGAGGGCACTCATCCATGTGGATGTTGTTCCTTCACTGTCTTCATAGTTTTAAAGAAATACCAACCCAAGTTGATATGGGACGAAAAGAACCGTAGAAATTACAAAATCCAGTTGGCGATGAACATGCAAGAATTGTGGCCTTTAATTAATGTTAGAACTTGGCATTAAACACTTGGCCTTAAAGAAAACGACTAATGCAGATGGTGTCTGGACCCAGAATCAACGGAAGACTCGTACCTTTAGATTCTGGGTCCATTTTTCTTTCAGGCTCTCACCGATCAGCGGGAGTGTAGCTTAAGGAACATACTCGCGTTTATCAGGGCCACTGGTTAAATGTTTCAAGCAATACTTGGAAGTTCTTGAGCAACTTTAAAAAAGACCAACTATGGACCTATAGTGTTCTAGGTGGACATCAATTCGATTTACGAATCTTTTGCAACCTAACCTAACCAGGTTGACACCATTTCTACACAGCTCGTCTGACAGCTAACAGAAGTGACAGTTAATTTAGATCAGTTGAATTCAGAAATAAAGTTAACCGTCATAGAATCCAAGCTTGATAGTGCGATTGCCCTCCAGCATTTGAATATGAATACAGTTTTTGTCTCCCGTATGATTGCTCGTAACCGTGATAATGGCATTGCGTATTGCATTGCGTGCCACACCAGAATTGATCCGAAGAGTAAAGGCAAGGTTTGGTAGAAATTCAGGACATAGTGGTAGAAAAATTGCTCGTGAGTGAAACATATCGCAAGAACGGATGCAACACATATTGAAAAATGAGCTTGGACTAAAACCGTTGAAGTATAAAAAAGTGCAAGAGCTCACCGATGCACAAAAAAAGTTAGACTGAAGAAAACCAAGGAGTTGATTCACTTGGACAAAAGTTACCTGTTACCGTATTTGTTTTTTACGGATGGGAAGCCATTCCAAATTGAGCCATTTGTGTGGGTCGCCGTAACGGTCAATGGTCGCTCCCCGCTCGTATTAATCGACCCTGAGGCCAAAATAAATTCCGAATATTATCGGGAAAATGTCCTAAAGACAGTATTGAACCATCAGGCCTCACACACCAACCAAGAATGGCTTATATAGTAGGTTCCTCGCTTCATTTCTACCACAAAATGACCATTAAAATTTGCAGATCTGTGGAGCTTGTTCTAAAGCCATTGAAGTTCCAAACAGTGTAAGAGCTCACTGATGAACAAAAAAGTTAGATTGGAAAAATCCAAGAAAAAGCAATTTGATTTTCCCCGATGAGAGTCCATAGTGAGTACTGGTTTAGTTTAATTGCCAAAAAATTACTTTCCAAAGAGTCCATCTGAAAATTTAGACCTGCAGTTAGCCATAGGTACTCAAGCGCTGCCGACGGTAATTGTGTAGGGAGCGTTGCTCCCGTAATGGCCAATGATAGCTTCCCGACCGAATTTATTGACCGTGGGATCCAAATAAATGCCGAATATTATCGGGTAAATGGCAGTATTGAAGCCCTGGGCAGTGAAACATTTCAGCCGTAGGCCACTTACATTCCAAGGGGAGACTCTTCACCTCATGTCCATCACATAATATCCATCAACATCTCTGGATTTCAATCCGTTGGATTTTTGTGTACGGGTCATTTTGAACTGTAAAGTTGACACTAAAAAATACCAAAATGTCGATCATTTCAAGAGGGCGCTTCACCGGGAGTGGACCATAATACCCGCAAAGCCACTTTCGTACAGCGTATGATGGCTTAATTCGTGGCAAAGGTTATCAATTCGAACAAATATAAACCTGATTCTAGAATTTGATGTTATTTCCGACATTTCTTGCTTTTGAACAATAAAATTTAAAAAAAAAAAAACAAGTAAGGAAAGTCTAAAGTCGGGCGGGGTCGACTATATTATACCCTGCACCACTTTGTAGACCTAAATTTTCGATACCATATCACATCCGTCAAATGTGTTGGGGGCTATATATAAAGGTTTGTCCCAAATACATACATTTTAATATCTCTCGATCTGAACAGAATTTGATAGACTTCTACAAATTCTATAGACTCAAAATTTAAGTCGGCGAATGCACTAGGGTGAAACGCAATGTTAGTAAAAAAAATATGGGAAAGATTTAAATCTGAAGCAATTTTAAGGAAATCTCACAAACGTTTATTTATGATTTATCGCTCGATATATATATATATATATATATATATATATATATATATATATATATATATATATATATATATATATATATATATATATATATATATATATATATATATATATATATATATATATATATATATATATATATATATATATATATATATATATATATATATATATATATATATATATGTTTTTGAAGTTAAGGAAAATTCAGTGTAAATCGGGCGAAAGCTATATATAGCTAGATCTGAACCGATTTCAATTAAATTTGATACACATGACTATACTACTAATTGTACTCTTAGTGCAAATTTTCAACCAAATTGGGCCAAAACTCTGGCTTCTGGGGCCATATAAGTGCATATCGGGCGAAAGATATATATGGGAGCTATATCTAAATCTGAACCGATTTCTTCCAAAATCAATAGGGTTCTACTCTGACCCATAAAAGGAACACGTGCCAAATTTGAAGGCGATTGGACTTATATTGCGACCTAGAGTTTTATCACAAAAATGTGTTCACAGGCAGACAGACGGACGGACAGACGGACATGGTTATATCGACTCAGGGAACCACCCTGAGCATTATTGCCAAAGACACCATATGTCTACCTCGTCTCCTTCTGGGTATTACAAACATATGCACTAACTTATAATACCCTGTTCCACAGTGTGGCGCAGGGTATAAAAATAAATAAATATAGCGCTTTATATAGTTACACCCTGTACATAAATCCATCCCAAAGTGAAATGCTATTATTGCATCAAGACATCTGAATGCGAAAACAAATTTATCGAAAAATCTATACAATAAAAAAGACCCTCGCATATAAAAGGCATGTCCAAAATTTCAATATGTCAACGAAACTCAATAGCAATATTTGTTAACATGAAATGAAGTGACCCTCGCCAAAATAAAAAAATAAAAAAACGGACAAAACATTTAAATTGCTTTCAGTCAATTCCTATGATATCGTAAATATGCAACGAGAGATGCTATACACAGATAAACGACATGTTCTTCTCCTCCCCTCTATGTAAATATAAACATAAACGTTAACATGCGAACTCATACAAAATTTGTGTACTAAGTTCTGGAGTGTTCCACAAACAAAGTTCACTTCTCCATATATCTCTTAGCACTGGCATGGTATGCTTATAGTTCTTTTTTTTTTTTCTTTGATGTCCCCTTCTAATGAATTGTTGGATGGATTTTAGTTGTACTGCTGCCACAGCTAATAGTAGGCTGGCTATTGCTGCAACCGACGTTGTTTCACTAACCTTTTGTACAGCCTATTTAAGTGGCCTATTATTTTCAATTCAAGGTTAATTTAAATGAAAATATGGCAGTTCGCCATTTAGTAGATCCACAGCAAAGGATATCAATGTCTATTATGTGCCAACTTAATGCAATGCAAAATATTAAAATTAGCTATTGTATAAATAATTTGTGAGACTTTTTTTAAATAACCTAAAATTGAAAAGTGTGGTAGTGACATGGTAGGGAAAATTAGTTTAATTTGATATTCCAAGAAATATTCAATATTCCAAATTTAGAAAAAAATATTAACCGCAATTTTCATGAAGCTCCGTTAGTGCTTCGTTAGCTATCATTTTCTCTATTTATTCCATATGCCAGTTAGGATTTTAAATGCTGAAAATTTTTCATTTAAAATTAATTGGAGATAAAGTATTTTCTTTCTGTTAACTGACAGATAAAGCATAACGGAGACACATGAAAATGACCGTAAATGAAAAATACTACATAGCAAATTGCATGATATAGGTGGAAAAACAAAATCATTTTTTATTTAAAGATTTTACAAGTTGTCACATATGATACGCAATGATTGACCCATGTAGCGTATACGTTAAAAATGTTAGCTGAATGACACTCATACGTTCCCATGGAACATTTGGCTTCAACAATTTAAACTTGTATCCGAGATCTGAGTGGGAAACAGTGTTGCCAGTATTTTGCTGGCATTTGTCCCCAAATTATGATGTTTTCGTTTCTAAAAATCCCCAATTTAAATTTAAATTCCTCACAAAAATCCCCAATACAATTTTTTTTGAAAACAAATATAAAGCAAAAGGCTCTGCTGTAGAAAATCAGTAATAATAATTCAGCAAGCTGCAATAAGATCAAGATTTCAAACCACAACACCAAGAGACTGGTGATCGTCTTCCAAATGCTGGATACATGAAAATGCGAGTTTGGAGTTCCTTGTATTTTTCAATGAATATAGAAGACAAAATTTGAGAAAATTGTCTAAATTTAACAAAATGTTCTATATAGAAATACAATTTTGACAAAATTTTCTATAAAAATAAAATTTTGTCAAAATTTTCTATACAAGTAAAATTTTGACAAAATTTTCTATACAAATAAAGTTTTGACAAAATTTCCTATAGAAATAAAATTTTGACAAAATATTCTGTACAAATAAAATTTTGACAAAATTTTCTACACAACTAAAAATTTTGACAAAATTTTCTATACAAATAATAATTTTGACAAAATGTTCTATGCAAATAAAATTTTGACAAAATTTTCTATAGAAATAAAATTTTGACAAAATTTTCTATACAAATAAAAATTTTGACAAAATTTTCTATAGAAATAAAATTTTGACAAAATTTTCTATAGAAATAAAATTTTGACAAAATTTCCTATAGAAATAAAATTTTGACAAAATTTTCTGTACAAATAATAATTTTGACAAAATTTTCTATGCAAATAAAATTTTGACAAATTTTTCTATACAAATAAAATTTTGACAAAATTTTCTATACAAATAAAAATTGTGACAAAATTTTCTATAGAAATAAAATTTTGACAAAATTTTGTATACGAATAAAATTTTGACAAAATTTTCTATAGAAATAAAATTTTGATAAATATTGTATACAAATAAAATTTTGACAAAATTTTCAAAGCCGACTACAAGCAGCTTCCGGGACAGGAGTTTTATACGGCAAAAGGAAGGGGAAAGGTAGCAGATATTTTCAAGCACATAAAACTGTCAAAGTTCGCAAAGAAATATCTGGTTTGGCAAGCCATCTCTACCTGTGGCCTGAAAAGCAGCATTTTCATAGCTTCCGGGACTGTCGACCAAGAAATTTACGTGAAAGAGTGTTTGAATAAACGTCTGCTGCCTTTCCTGAAGAAACACGGTTGTTCCGTCCTGTTTTGGCCGGATTTGCCATCTTGCCATTACGGTAAAAAGGCCATGGAGTGGTACGCCGCCAACAAACGTGCAGGTGGTTCCCAAGGACAAGAAACCTCCCAACACGCCAGAGCTCCGCCCAATTGAGAAATACTGGGCTATTGTCAAGCGGAACCTAAAGAAAACAAAAAAAAACTGCTAAGGACGAGCAGCAGTTCAAGGCAAACTGGCTTTCTGCGGCGAAGAAGGTGGACAAGGTGGCTGTACAAAATCTGATGGCAGGTGTCAAGCGTGAGGCCCGGCAATTCGGATTTGGAAAAGCGAAAGCCTAACTGAATATTTTTCCTGAATTTTATACTAATTGAACTTGAAAAAGAAATTTAATTTGATTTTTTAAATAAACGATTTCACCGATTTACACGCGTTTTCCCTTGACCAAATTATTACCGTATCACCCTTTAGGTGGAAAAACAAAATCATTTTTGATTTAAAGATTTTACAAGTTGTCACATGTGATACGCAATGATTGACCCATGTAGCGTATACGTTATAAATGTTAGCTGAATGACACTCATACGTTCCCATGGAACATGTGGCTTCAACAATTTAAACGTGTATCCGAGATCTGAGTGGGAAGCAGTGTTGCCAGTATTTTGCTGGCCTTTGTCCCCAAATTATGATGTTTTCGTTCCCAAAAATCCCCAATTTAAATTTAAATTCCTCACAAAACTCCCCAATACTTTTTTGACAATTTTTTTTTGAAAACAAATATAAAGCAAAAGGCTCTGCTGTAGAAAATCAGTAATAATAATTCAGCAAGCTGCAATAAGATAAAGATTTCAAACCACAAATTGTCTAAGTTTAACAAAATGTTCTATATAGAAATACAATTTTGACAAAATTTTCTACAGAAATAAAATTTTGACAACATTTTCTGTACAAATAAAATTTTGACAAAATTTTCTATACAAATAAAATTTTCACAAAATATTCTGTACAAATAAAATTTTGACAAAATTTTCTATACAAATAAAATTTTGGCAAAATTTTCTATAGAAATAAAATTTTGACAAAATTTTCTATAGAAATAAAATTTTGACAGAATTTTCTATAGAAATAACATTTTGACAAAATTTTCTATAGAAATAAAATTTTGACAAAATTTTCGACACAAATAAAAGTTTTGACAAAATTTTCTGTACAAATAAAATTTTGACAAAATTTTCGATACAAATAAAAATTTTGGCAAAATTTTCTAAAGAAATAAAATTTTCTATTGAACTAAAATTTTGACAAAATTTTCTATAGAAATATAATTTTGACAAAATTTTCTACAGAAATAAAATTTTGACAAAATTTTCTATATAAATAAAATTTTGACAAAATTTTCTATATAAATATAATTTTGACAAAATTTTCTATAGAAATAAAATTTTGACAAAATTTTCTATACAAGTAAAATTTTGACAAAATTTTCTATACAAATAAAGTTTTGACAAAATTTTCTATACAAATAAAGTTTTGACAAAATTTCCTATAAAACTAAAATTTTGACAAAATTTTCTGTACAAATAAAATTTTGACAAAATTTTCTACACAACTAAAAATTTTGACAAAATTTTCTATACAAATAATAATTTTGACAAAATGTTCTATGCAAATAAAATTTTGACAAAATTTTCTATACAAATAAAATGTTGACAAAATTTTCGATACAAATAAAATTTTGACAAAATTTTCTATAGAAATAAAAATTTTGACAAAATTTTCTATAGAAATAAAAATTTTGACAAAATTTTCTATACAAATATAAATTTTGACAGAATTTTATATACAAATAAAATTTTGACAAAATTTTCTATACAAATAAAATTTAGACAAAATTTTATATACAAATAAAATTTTGACAAAATTTTCTATACAAATAAAATTTTGACAAAATTTTCTATACAAATAAAATGTTGACAAAATTTTGTATACAAATAAAATCAATCAAAAAATTTATCTTTATTCTAGTTCATGGAATTATTATGTTTGGAGAAAGTTTCCTTTACTTTAATAATGTTTTTCATAACATACGTTAGATAAATACATAAATTAAGCATACAAATTTACAGAATTCGTATTCCTCACATTATAGTTATTATTTCTTAAATTTGTAAATTTTACTAGAAATGCCTTCATCATGCACTTCGTATGTCACTAAAGACATTTTGAACTCCAATTTTTTCCTTCAAACTACAAAATTTTCTTTCACATGTGTAAAAAAATAATTATGTTTAATAAATTTTCTTGAATTTGTGGAAAAATATTTACTTATTTTTGTGATATCGGCGTGATGCCAGCGATTGTAATACTGTTTAGTTAATATTTTCTAAAAATATTACAAATTTTCTAAAATTAATCGAAAGTTTTCTTTCCTGGTGGGTTCACTGTTTTTTCAGTGTACTTTGAATTTTATATATATAGATTTGCTATTTTATGATCATTGTTCGATTCATCATTCGTTTATTAGTTTTCTGACGTTTGTCAACAAACTTATCAACATTTCATAAATTCCTCTCAACCATATGCCGTCTGTCATCTAACCTGCTGGGCTTGGCACTGCGGGAATACAGACTATCCACATGCACTCGAACTCGTACTCAAACATTTGATTGCTTTTGTTGATTTGTTTTTCTTTTATTAGAAATATTTCCAGAAAACTTGCACCATCTGTAATTTCTCAACGTTATAGTTTTGATATCCTTGCTTTTTAATTAAAATTGCTCTGCAACGCCTTGGATAGCTTTGACTGGCTTGCATCATCCAAATGTCGTCCACCCATTTATTTTACGGACATTTTCATTTCAATGATATTGCAATCACGTTTCCACATGGATGGACATAAAGTCATGAATTTTCACTTTGGCCCTATACTAAGGTGGGATGTACGATGGTGAGGAGCATATAGCCATACATACATGGCTACATAATATGTGTGTATATAAGTATGGGTATATAGGTGTTGTCTACATGATATGCATCACCAAATATGCAACACTAGGTGGCAAGTGAGTAACAATGCTTGTCATTCTTCCTATGGTATTATTTTTCTTGAATGTATTCGAATGGTATAATGTAGAACCCGGTATGGAGTAGGAAAGAATGTCTATGTGAAGGATTTAGATATAAGTCAATTAGTAAATGACCTTCCATTCACATATTTTAACAAGGAAATATACGTGATAGACAGGATAGACCGAATTATTTAGACATATGTGGCCGATATTTTACTAGATATTGAGTATTGTGCCAGGATTAACTGGAAAAACGGTAAGTTTTTTTTTTAATTTTGAAATGGGAATAAATCATGTATTGCATTACACGGTATTATCTAATGCAACAAATTAAATCGACAATATTTTTTTATTTTTATTTATTTATTTTTTTTTGTTCAAAAGAGCAAAAAATGACGGAAATAAAATCAAGTTTTTGAATCAGCTTAGATTTGTTCGAATTGGCTAGCTTTAGTACGAATTATGGCCTCCGAACGGCCGACAAAGCCATCATATGTTGCCCATTCGCGGCGAAGCGCCGTCCTGATAATCGACGTTTTGGTATTTTCAGTATCAACCTTAATCTCCAAAATGCACTAGGTTGATGCCTTAATCTCCAAAACGCATTATGTCTAAGAGTCCAACGGATTGAGATTCGGAGATTTCGGTGGCCATTGTGCTGTAGAAATAAAACGAAGTATCTACTTTATAAGGCATTTTTGGTGTAAGTGTGCTGAGTGTGATGGTTATGAGTCCTGTTCGTATGTCCTCGGTCTGCGGCCGAAATGTTTGCCTGCCCAGGGCTTCAATACTGGCCTCAGGATATTTTCCCGAAAATATTTGTTGATTATTTTGACCCCACGGCCCACATTATTACCATCGGCTGCGCTTGAGTTTTCTTGGTCAATCGAAGGTGTAAGTTTTCAACTGAACTCTTTGCGAAGTAAACCCGATCACTTTGCTCTCATGAGAGAAAATCAAATTCAGTTACTGGCCACTTTTTCTCGAAGTGAAGCAAGTCCTTGGCTCTTTCCTATGTAACTTTTTTTCTGCAATGGCATTATGTTCAGCTTTCGAACAAGTTTTCTACCATTGCAGCGTGGGTTTCGATCAAATGTGGCTTTTATTTTTCGGATAATTTCCGCTGCTGTTACCGTTTCTTCGTTCAGGTTTTGGACGCGTCACAAAGCTTTCAGTATTAACAGGTTGGCTGATAAGTCCCCGGTCTGACACATAGCTGGCGGCGCTAGTATTAAATGCATTTCATTTTTATATAGTACCAACCTTCAAATGATTCGTGTCAAAATTTGACGTCTGTAAGTCAATTAGTTTGTGAGATAGAGCGTCTTTTGTGAAGCAACTTTTGTTATTGTGAAAATAATGGAAAAAAAAGGAATTTCGTGTTTTGATAAAATACTGTTTACTGAAGGGGAAAAATACGGTGGAAACAACAACTTGGCTTGATAATTAGTTTCCGGACTCTGCCTCAGGGAAATCAACAATAATTGATTGGTATGCAAAATTCAAGCGTGGTGAAATGAGCACCGAGGACGGTGAACGCAGTGGACGCCCGAAAGAGGTGGTTACCGAAGAAAACATCAAAAAAATCCACAAAATGATTTTGAATGACCGTAAAATGAAGTTGATCGAGATAGCAGAGGCTTTAAAGATATCAAAGGAACGTGTTGGTCATATCATTCATCAATATTTGGATATGCGGAAGCTCTGTGCAAAATTGGTGCCGCGCGAGCTCACATTTGACCAAAAACAACAACGTGTTGATGATTCTGAGCGGTGTTCGCAGCTGTTAACTCATAATACACCCGACTTTTTCCATCGATATGTGACAATGGATGAAACATGGCTCCATCACTACACTCCTGAGTCCAATCGACAGTCGGCTGAGTGGACAGCGACCGGTGAACCGTCTCCGAAGCGTGGAAAGACTCAAAAGTCAGCTGGCAAAGTAATGGCCTCTGTTTTTTGGGGTGCGCATGGAATAATTTTTATCGATTATCTTGAGAAGGGAAAAACCATCAACAGTGGCTATTATATGGCGTTACTGGAGCGTTTGAAGGTCAAAATCGCGGCAAAACGGCCCCATATGAAGAAGAAAAAGTGTTGTTCCTTCAAGACAACGCACCGTGCCACAAGTCATTGAGAACGATGGCAAAAATTCATGAATTGGGCTTCGAATTGCTTCCCCACCCACCGTATTCTCCAGATCTGGCCCCCAGCGACTTTTTCTTGTTCTCAGACCTCGAAAGGATGCTCGCAGGGAAAAAATTTGGCTGCAATGAATAGGTGATCGCCGAAACTGAGGCCTATTTTGAGGCAAAACCGAAGGAGTACTACCAAAATGGTATCAAAAAATTGGAAGGTCGTTATAATCGTTGTATCGTTCTTAGGTTAGGTTAGGTGGCAGCCCGATGTATCAGGCTCACTTAGACTATTCAGTCCATTGTGATACCACATTGGTGAACTTCTCTCTTATCACTGAGTGCTGCCCGATTCCATGTTAAGCTCAATGACAAGGGACCTCCTTTTTATAGCCGAGTCCGAACGCGTTTCACATTGCAGTGAAACCACTTAGAGAAGCTTTGAAACCCTCAGAAATGTCACCAGCATTACTGAGGTGGGATAATCCACCGCTGAAAAACTTTTTGGTGTTCGGTCGAAGCAGGAATCGAACCCACGACCTTGTGTGTGCAAGGCGGGCATGCTAACCATTGCACCAAGGTGGCTCCCTTGTATCGTTCTTGAAGGGAACTATGTTGAATAATAAAAACGAATTTTGAAAAAAAAAATGTGTTTTTATCAGCCAACCTGTTATATATAGCCTCCATATAAACCGATCCCCAGATTTGGCTTGCGGAGCCTTTAAGGGAAGCAAATTTCATCCGATTCGGTTGAAATTTGGCACATGGTGTTAGTATATGGTCTCTAACAACCATGCAAAAATTGGTCCACATCGGTCCATAATTATATATAGCCCCCATATAGGCCGATCCCCAGATTTGACCTCCGGAGCCTCTTGGAAGAGCGAAATTCATCCGATTCGGTTGAAATTTGGTACGTAGTGTAAGTATATGGTCTCCAACAATCATGCAGGAATTGGTCCATATCGGTCCATAATTATATATAGCCCCCATATAAACCGATCCCCAGATTTGACCTCCGGAGCCTCTAAGGGAAGCAAATTTCATCCGATCCGGCTGAAATTAGGCACATGGAGTTAGTATATGGTCCCTAACAACTAATGCAAAAATTGGTCTACGTCGGTCCATAACTATATATAGCCCCCATATAGACCGATCCCCAGATTTGACCTCCGGAGCCTCTTGGAAGAGCAAAATTCATCCGATTCGGTTGAAATTTGGTACGTGATGTAAGTATATGGTCTCCAACAATCATGCAGGAATTGGTCCATATCGGTCCATAATTATATATAGCCCCCATATAAACCGATCCCCAGATTTGACCTCCGGAGCCTCTAAGGGAAGTAAATTTCATCAGATCCGGCTGAAATTTGGCACATGGAGTTAGTATATGGCCCTTAACAACTAATGCAAAAATTGGTCTACATCGGTCCATAACTATATATAGCCCCCATATAGGCCGATCCCCAGATTTGATCTCCGGAGCCTCTTGGAAGAGCAAAATTCATCCGATTCGGTTGAAATTTGGTACGTGATGTAAGTATATGGTCTCCAACAACCATGCAGGAATTGGTCCATATCGGCCCATAATTATATGTAGCCCCCATATAAACCGATCCCCAGATTTGACGTCCGGTGCCTTTTGGAGAAGCAAAATTCATCCGATTCGGTTGAAGTTTGGTGCGTGGTGTTAATATATGGTATATAACAAACATGCCAAAATTGGGTCATATCGGACGATAATCATATATAGCCCCCATATAAACCGATCCCCAGATTTGGTTTTGGAGCCTCTTGGAGGAGCAAATTTCCATATTTCAATTCAGGCTCTCTAAGTACCGCGCAAAAGTCTTTATCGGTTCGTAATTATTTGTAGACTTACCTATATATCTTTTTTGTCTAATATACAATTTAGCAGACGATGTTAACAAGTTTTAAGATACCTTACCATCGGTAAAGTCTTAGTTAGTTAGGGTCAGGGATTGCATGTCGCAAACTGTGACGTTTGCGACATATGTTTACGACGGTATAAAACGTATGTCGCAAAAGTCGTAAACCTAATGTAGAAAACCTAATTTTGAATTGATTAAATTGTAAATATTGTTTAATTTAACTTAGTTCGGCTCCCCGATAAAAAAAATATATATTGTATTTATACAAAACTCTACTAGTTTTACATACTCATTCACATTCAAACTATTCTTGGTTTGCGTGGTCCATATTGTCCGTCCAAGCTTTAGTTGCATCAGCGAATGGCTAGCTACAATTTTGAAAATTTTGAAAATTTGAAATTGGCTCTAATAAGTCAAAAGTAATTTTATACAATTCTCTTTAAACAGCAAATCACTTATGCAAGACTAAAGTAGTATTCCTTCCTTCCAGTTTCTGCAGAAATTTGTGAAAGGTTAATTATGAGCGAGTACCGACCGCCACGTTAACTGCACCTTCGAGCAGTTCATATTAATTTTGGCTTGGAGTCTCCAAAAGAAATAACTCTATTCTCAAGTTTTTTAGACTTGTTAATAATTTTATGAACATTCTTGAGAATTGAAACTTCTTCACACATATCGTCATCTTAGATATCATTCGAAGCCTAGCTGAAGGGACTAAAGTATTTTGAGTTTGAGACGTTTGCTACTTTTTCTACATTTGCGACGCGTATGTGACGTTTACGACGTTTACAACTTTGCGACAGTCGCAAACCTAAAAAAGTTTGATACAGCCCATCTCTGGTTAGGGTCCCCGATAAAAGGGGTGTAAAAAGATGCTTTATGTTGTATTTATTCAAAACTCTACTAGTTTTACATCTCTCATTTGCAACTTCAAACTATTCTTGATTTGCGTGGTCCATAATGTCCATCCAAGCCTTAGTGGCATCAGAGAATGACTAGCTACAATTTTGAAAAATTTTAATTAGTATGAAAATTGGCTCTAATAAGCCAAAGAGTGATTTTATAAAATTCTCTCTAAACAAAAATTCACTTATGCCAGACTTAAGTAGTTTTCCTTCGTTCCAGTTTCTGCATAAATTTTGAAAAGAAAGGATTAGCGAATACCGACCGTCACATTTACTACACCATCATAGAACTGAAATTTCTTCGCACATAACATATAATCTTGGATATCATTCGCTACCTAGCTGAAGGAACTGAAGTATTTTGAGTTTGCGACGTTTGATACTTTTTCTACAATTACGAAGGGTATGTGACGTTTACGACGTTTACAATTTGCGACAGTCGCAAACCTAAAATAGCTTGATACAGATCATGTTAAATTCATCGCTTATACGCCAATTTTGCATCACTTCCGGATCCATATAAAACATTTTGGCAATGCTTTTTTGTTGCTTCCATACAAACTTATATCGTATACACATTGCTTCATAGCTTTGATTTTTTGACCGTGACTACACTCATTTCCGCTCATAGCATAACTATCCAGGCGGATTGCTATCATTTAATTGTTCGGAATCTCGAGAAATGTCAAAGGATTCTCGTTGATGATTGAAAATTATACATCAAAGATGTGTTTCAGAAGAAGCAAAGCTGTATAAGATACCTTTTTTAGTCTTTTTGTTAGCTGTTCTTTTTGTCTTTTATGCCAATATAGATTGCCTATTCACTCCCTCACTCCTTTCCCACTAAATATATAGGCTTGATGCTATATGGGACAACAACATTGTATTCAAGTGTATGTGTTGAACCTATTTACATTTTAAATGAAATGAATTGAAAGAAAACTTGAATATTGTAAAAAAAAAAAAAAACAAAATGAATTACTAAAACGTAGCTTAATACACCTCTGAATTATAAACCCCTATTTTTTAAGGAAAAGAGTGGCAACTCGATCTCTTAATTTTATCCAGATTTTGTTTCATGGGTTATCTGTCATTAAAGATCCATAACTTCCTTCTTCTTTCTCTTCGACCGTCATAGAAGTCACATCGAGCAGCCACTCTTCTCCCGTTGCTATATTATACACTCAATAAATGTAAGTGTGAAAGAAACAACATCAGTGTTCGTCATTTATTTGAGATTGGCAGCTTCATTATTAAAGAAAGAAGCAGGGTTGGAAAAGGTGTCCAATCCATCCTCTCGATTTGGGACCTAAGTTCCTTTATACCATATGTGTATTCGTTCCAACGTGTATGAACCTAAGTTCACATTTGTTCCTAAGAACATCTCTATACAAACAAATTACTAAATTAATCATGGTCCTTCGAACATTTTATTATATCAGGCCTAGTTTTACATGCCCGCTTTGATATATCAACATCATCACGCTACATAATACATTTAAAAAGAAAACTAAGCTATACGATTAATGTACCGAATCATTAAAAAGTTCGATCAAATGTACAATTGATTGGTTGGTACGATAATTTGTGATCGACAGGTAATTGTGAAATTCGATTTGGCAGCATTTTTTTACAACAAGCAGAAGGCATTGGATGAAGAACGAGTCAATTTGGACAGAGCCCAACATTTTCTTCATAAATACGCGAAATATCTTTAAATTCCGCTTAAAAAAGTAAATCAAGCAGTTGAAAAATCGTTTAATATTTGTTTGGTATAACAATTTGGTTGGTAAGTTGCAAATAAAGATTACGCAACTAAAATCTAAGGCAAACCACCAAACTCGTCATTAACGTAACCTCAAAATTCAAAGAAGCGCCATGTTGGTATAGCACTTTGACTTGTGGTTAAAAAGAAAGCCGTATGTTATATACAATTTATATTAAAGTCCTATTATTTCAGTGTAAATCTCCTGAAAGGCAGAATATTATACATGCCAGTTGAAAAACTTTGTTTGGATGTGGCGCTATAACCCCAAATAGGCTCCCCTTTTGCTAATAAAAGAAATAAGGATTGTGAAGCGGTTGGATTAAATATTGGGTCAAACCGTGTAACACGTCATTGATGGTAACAAAGCAAAAGAATTGCACTGTAAGTAAATTTGCAACCCACACATACGAAATTGTGTCGGTATTCTTCCAAAGGGAAAAATGGAAAATGTATACAATATCCATTGGGAAAAGTAACGAAACTATTAAAAGATATCCAAAATCAGCATTGAATTCATCGCGTTTCTCCAATTTATTTAACAGTTGAAGGAACGCGTATCCCCCGTCTCTAGTATTTCATAGAAGTATTTTCTAATTTGCAAATCTCATTTGCCTTTATTCTCTTAGGATTGTGTTCGGGAGAACAACACAGAGAATCCATACAATAAGAACAAAATAAGTCATCCCCGCCAACAATCGCCCGGAATTAAGTACCAACAAATCTTAACCATCTCAACTCGTGTTTCTATATCAATCAGTGCCATCACAGTTTAGATCCCTTACTTTGCCATCAGCTTCAAAATTGCTCAACAAATATAAACACTGTGTGCTCAACATCAACCCAGAATAATTGCTCCCGTCAACAAGAAAATTGGCATCACTATAATATTCATGTTTTCTCATCACACTGCTTATCAACATCTGTAGCACCATCTCCATCAACATAAACAAACGAACAAATATTAAGCAACATTAGATATCCATCCACACAAATATTTCATCAAGACATCATAGCTGCAGTTAACGCATCTACAACAATAACATTCACCACTACATTAAATACAAGGAACATGTTTATAACACAAATCTTCTGGTCACAATAGCAACTTTATCCCTCATCAACGTGCTCCTAAAGGTATGCTAAAAAAAATAAATAAACAACAGTGGTCGACAAATAAGCTTGGACTAGCAAAAGAATTTTAAGGAAAGAAATAGCAAGGCGGCTAAGTACAATTATTAAACAATTTCATCAAAATAACCGTAAGTGTAATCTCTATTTATCTATGTATATTTATATAGATGAGGTTATCTATCTGCAACAAAATAAATAGAATCAAAAGTATTTGAGAATTAAAAGTGAAGATATATTGATTTGAATTACATATTTATTGTGTCGTTATTGAATGAGGACACTTTTCGTACTATTCATGGAGCTTGGTGTTTTACATGAGGATTAAGGAATAATGCTCAAGAGATTATACCTGGGAAATTTTGTAATTATTGGAACGATATGCTAAACAGAATTGTATTATAGTGCTGTGGGGCGTAAAGAGCTACATCGCAATGTCGATTGTGCTTGTGTTATGATTCGATGTAGGTTTCCCTATTGGGTTTTATTTGGGGATTGCCTTATTTAACTGGTTTACAGGGGCATGAGACATATTAGGGTTTATCTCGTTTAGTAAAATTTGATTAAGTATTGTGCTTATTTTACATCCAATAATTAACTCCTTTATTGTGTCTGGAGATATAAAATATTTTATTCGAAAGTAAAACTTATTGGATTTGTCGACGCGTATGTATGGGATAGAACAAAGTATCTGAGACGTAACATTTTGTACATTGTATGAAGGCTTTATACATCAGAATACTATTTGAAGCAAAGAGTAAACTGGTTTTACTTAGGCGTGAATTACTCTTCGAATAGGGAATTGAATCATACTCGTATATTCTCTTACCATTGGCACAGCTGAGTCACGAATATATCATTCCTAAGTAGGACTACGCTTTTTGTTTTTTTTTTCTCTATAGTGACTTTAGTCGACCTGATTATTGTTTGGTCACATAAAAATCGATTGTATCGTACAATCATTGCACTGCTGATTGGAAAGTTCAAGTAGTGACTTAGTTTTGTATTTTTATTAATGATACATATATGTATTTTAAATGCAATTGCGATGTGCTGATTTGCTCAATCGGTTCTTTTTGTGTAATAAGAGGAACTTTATCTCAAAGGCCCATTCAATTTTATTAAGTAATTCTAAGTTTATTAGACTTGGCGAGAAATATTGAATTACGACCATTTTGTTTGTCTCCAGGCAGAGTTCTCGGATTACACCAGAAATTTTGTAACTGTTCTTTCTTTGTTTCTTTAACACGTCGGTATATAAATTGAATGGTTATACTGCTTTATACATTTACTCTGAATACAGTAACGATATTTTATCAATTTATATGAGATTCGAGAAAATTTACCCAGAGTTCGGATTTGTATCATTTTTTTTAAATTGGCTATTACTCTATAGCGGAGTTTCCATCCCATAATATTCCCAGATTTAGTGATTAACCAAATCTTGTTTTATTTTGAAAAAAAAAAAAATGGAGGAATTGAAAAAGGAGTTTATTTTCCACTCCGACCATTTGGTGGTGTTCTGTTCGAGTTTTGAAGATATACCTACTGACTATACAGACTCTTCGTTAGAGGTACTAAAACAAGATTTGAGGGAGAGATGGACAGCGGTGCAACAGTTTTATAAACGGGTTTTCTTGATGCCAGATACAGAGATTGGGAAGGAATTTAAGGAATCGGCCTTGGAGAAGTATGGAAATTGTACCAAAAGTTTCCACCGTCTCATGACGAGGATTTTGGATTTTCAGAAAACACTTGTGGCACCACCAGATCTGGGCAAGACATTTATGCCTTTTGAGAATACGGACACCAGTTTTAGTAGCATTAAGGTCCCGCCTTGTGATACGGAGGATTTCCACGGGGGGTATGAGGAATGGCCCTCATTTAGGGACATGTTTACAGCGGTGTATATAAATCACCCAAAACTTTCTCCCGTTCAGAAACTATACCACTTGCGTTTGAAGGTTAAGGGCCAAGCGGCGACGATAGTCAGGAAATATACATTATGTGGGGACAATTTCCCACTGGCATGGGAGGCGTTAAGGTCCAGGTATGAGAATAAAAGGATATTGGTAGATAATCAATTAAGAATTCTTCTCAATCTGAAAAATATCCAATCGGAGAGCAGTGAATCTTTACAGAAGATCCAGACAACAATTAATGATTGTTTGGCTGCTCTAAAAGCACAGGGTATATCAATCAGTGATTGGGACCCTATCTTAGTATATTTGTGCTCTACGAAGTTGCCGCATGGCACCTTATCGCTATGGGAGCAGTCGTTGAAGTCCCACAAGGATTTACCGAGGTGGTCAGAAATGGACCAATTTTTGTCCGACAGGTATGAGGTAGTCGAGCGCTTGGATAGTATACATGGTTCGAGGGCTGTGACACGGAAGTCACCTGAGGTGAATTCGTTCAATACCGAAAGTTTATCCCAAATTACATGTAAGCTCTGTAATAAGGATCACGCTTTAAAGAATTGTCGTCAATTTAAGAATCTCACTCCCGCAGATCGTTCTCAGTTTGTCTCAGAAAATAAGATGTGTCTTAATTGTCTCTCAGACAAACATTTAAGGAAAGAGTGTAGAAGCAAAATTGCTTGTTCACACTGTAAAAGAAATCATCATACGCTTTTGCATTTTCCAAATGCTAGACCCAGGGACAACTCTGGGACAAACATTTCCAACTATCAAGCAACCACTACGCCGGAAAGTCCAACGCCTTCTCAGGCACCCTTTGAAGAAACTTCTCCATCTTTGGCACAAACGGATTTTGTGAATATTAATCAGGCCAGGACTCACTTTTCGTCCCAGGGAATTGAGGATTGTGGAGGCACTCTTTTACCTACGGCTTTGGTTACCATTCGACATAGAGGTGACTTATTTAAAGCAAGGGCCTTTCTAGATCAAGGTTCGGAAAAAACATTTATATCCAGAAGTTTGCAGCAAAAGTTGATGCTCCCTATAGGAAAAAAAAGGTTTGAGATCAGAGGTTTAGGAGGTCAAATTGTAGCTAATTCTAACTCTATGTGCTCAGTCTCGTTATTTTCCGATATCTGTCACAAACTTGTAAATTTAAAGGCCATAGTCGTTCCGAAGATTGCGCGTTTGTTACCGGGTTTCTTCATACCGAAGCCAGCCATATCTACCGACTTTGATGATTTAGATTTGGCGGATC
This sequence comes from Haematobia irritans, assembly GCF_050003625.1. Classification (NCBI taxonomy): domain Eukaryota; kingdom Metazoa; phylum Arthropoda; class Insecta; order Diptera; family Muscidae; genus Haematobia; species Haematobia irritans. Next base: position 211,107,288 of record NC_134400.1, read on the forward strand.
CTGATTTTCACTCTCCTGGACACGTGGATCTACTTTTAGGCAGCGATGTTATCCCAGATTTGTTACTCGAGGGTGTGAAGCATGTTTGTGGTTCTCTAATTGCCCAATCGACCATATTTGGGTGGATAATTAGCGGTCCGATACCAGTTCGCGAAGTTACTTCCCTTTCTATACAGACCACAGAGATATCGAATGATATGTTGAGTCAACAGCTTAGGACATTTTGGGAACAAGAAGAGTTTCCCCAAGAGACTTTTCCCACACCAGATGAGGAGTATTGTGAGACTCTGTTCAGTACGACTACATTTCGAAATTCTGAAGGACGCTTTGTCGTTCGACTACCATTTAAGAAGGACTATCGAACACACTCACCATTAGGACCATCTAGGGCTCAAGCTTTATGTCAATACGTTAGAATGGAGAAATCAACGTCGAGAAGTCCCGAGGTTGCACAAGCATACAGTAATGTACTTCATGAATATTTGACGCTGGGTCATATGTCTGATACCGCTTCTCAGGAGATTTTCTCAAACGGCTCTTTTCACTCCTTTTACTTGCCCCACCATGCCGTTATTAGGCCTGATCGTCTTAGCACTAAAATCAGGGTAGTATTTAATGCCTCAAAGCAAACAGGTTCTGGTATATCTCTCAACGACATTTTATATGTGGGTCCTACTCTCCAGTTAGATTTGACAAGTATAATTCTTAGATGGCGTCTCTATAGATATGTATTTTGCGGAGACATTGAGAAAATGTACCGCCAGATTCTCGTTCATCCGAATGATGTTCAATATCAAAGAATTCTATTCAGACCGTCCCCGGGTCAACAAATTAAAGATTATACACTCAACACTGTAACATTTGGAATAAATTGTGCTCCTTACCTGGCCATCAGAACACTAATTCAACTTGCACGTGATTCCCAAGTAACATATCCCCTAGCGTCTAAAGCCATTTTAAATGAAACATATGTGGATGACATTTTATCGGGTGCTCACGATACCTCAACAGCCAAAGAAGCTCTCTCACAATTAATTTCTATGTTGAATTCGGCGGGTTTTCCATTAAAGAAAATTGTCTCAAATTGTACTGAAGTTCTTTGTTCAGTTCCTAAGGAAAATTTGCTGGATACGAATTTTTTAAAATTTTACGAAACAAGCGGTACGAAAACACTTGGCATTCAATGGAATGCTATGTGCGATGAGTTTATTTACAATCTTGAGCTGTGCCCAAAACCGGGACCCATAACCAAGAGACAAATCCTTTCTATGGTCTCTAAGTTATTTGATCCAGTAGGATGGGTGTCTCCAATCATTATACAAGCAAAAATTTTGTTACAACAATTGTGGATAGAGGGAACGCAATGGGACGAGCCTGTGAAGCCAACGACTCTTCAAAAGTGGTTGGATTTTTTGGATAGTATGAAACGAATTTCGCTCATAAAGATTCCGCGGTGGGTTAATTTCGCTCCGTTTTATGCTTCTCAGGTGCATGGTTTCTGTGACGCTTCAGAGAAAGCATACTGTGCAGTTGTTTATATTCGTGTTAGTAGTGGCGAATCCACATATTCTCATATTTTAATATCCAAAACAAAGGTGGCACCGATAGATCCCGTAAGTCTCCCGCGACTCGAACTTTGTGGCGCTGTGTTATTATCCCGTTTAGTTAAACATGTGCTCTCAAATTTATGTCTTGAACACACCGAACTCTTTCTTTGGAGCGATTCTTCTATTACTCTCGCTTGGCTTGGAAAACCTCCAAACACTTGGAAAACATACGTCGCAAACCGTGTGGCAAAAGTAATCCGAAACGTAGGCAATTCCACTTGGAGACACGTGAGATCTGCAGATAACCCTGCGGATATTGGATCACGAGGATGCAGCTCCGAGGAGCTTGCGGGAAATTCACTTTGGTGGCATGGACCAGTTTGGCTTACAAGTCCCCCGGAGGAATGGCCTAAGCCTACAGTATCGTTTGAAAACGCTCCGGAGGTTCGACGAGTTGAAACTTTTCATTCTTATGAAAAGGATGACATCTTAAAAAGATTTTCAAGATGGGATAGAGCAATAAGGGTACTTTCATACGTATTCCGATTTTTCCAGATAACTCGTAAAATGGCAACATTCAAATCTATTTCAATTACCCACAATGAATTTACTAGTGTAAAAGAAAGGATTATAGTATTAACACAACAAGAATATTTTAATCAGGAGTACCAGTTACTCAAATCTAAAAAACCTGTTCCCAAGAAAAGTACACTCTTCCCCCTTAATCCCTTTTTGGATTTAAAGGGGATTATGCGAGTTAGTGGGCGACTAACTAATGCAAATTTAAGATACAACGAAAGTCATCCCATCATTATACCAGTGCAGTCATCTTACGCACAATTATTAATTGAATTCACACACATTCTATTGCTACACGCTGAAAATAATTTATTGTTGAGGAGCTTACGTGAAGAATATTATATCTCAAGATTACGCTCAGCAATCAAGAAATGTATACGCAGATGTAAAACGTGCATCATATACAAGCATAAAATACAGTCTCAACTCATGGCCGCTCTTCCTTCCGAAAGAAGCACATTTTCTCCTCCTTTTACAATTACCGGGTTGGATTTTGCCGGTCCATTTTCCATTAAAGCCTCCACACTTAGAAACTCTGTCTACCAAAAAAGTTATGTTTGCGTATTTGTATGCTTCAGTACGAAAGCAATTCACTTAGAACTCTGTTCTGATTTATCCTCCGGATCATTTTTGGCAGCTTTGACAAGATTTGTAAGTCGACGAGGATTTCCCAAAAAGATAATGTCCGACAACGGAACAAATTTTATTGGAGCAGAACGAAAGCTTCGTCAAGAGTTTCAACAATTTGTCAATAGCACATCTGAAGAAGTCTCAAAAAAGTACCTTTCTCATGGTATTAATTGGTGTTTTATTCCTCCCAATGCTCCTCACATAGGTGGATTGTGGGAGGCAGGGGTTAAATCCTTTAAAACTCACTTTAAGAAAATTGCTCAAAATTACAAGTATACTTTTGAAGAGTTCACAACACTATTAACTCGAATTGAAGCTGTTCTTAATTCTCGACCCCTGTCCCCAGTTACAGACGATCCTCTCGAATTAAACGCGTTAACTCCCGGCCATTTTCTTCGCGGATCTTCACTAGTAGCTGCTCCTGAGATCTCAAGTGATACTTTATCGCTTGCGGATCGGTGGGAAAAAGTTAAAACACTACAACATCATTTCGCTCGACGATGGAAAGATGAGTATTTAAAAGAACTACAGCATCGATACAAATGGCAAACTCCAAAAGATAACCTAGAAATGCATCAGTTAGTGGTCATTAGGGATGACCAATTACCTCCTTGTGAATGGCGACTTGGACGGATATGTAAGGCTTATAGAGGCAGCGATGGCTATGTGCGTGTAGCTGACATAAAAACCTCAAGCGGAATTGTCACCCGAGATATAACGAAGTTATGTCCTTTATATTTAGAAACCTCCTCCCACTCTTAAAATTCTCAATTTAATTTTCAACACTCTCTATCCCTCCCAATATGTAGTTGGTGACGTATAACTTATTCAACAGTTAAACTATTGATCAATTATTATGTGATGAATATTTGTTTTTTGCTTGTTTCTCCAGGGCTCCCCGAAACCCCGAAGTTCACCAGTGCCGGATGTGTTACCGGTTTCATGCATTACGATTTTGTAGAAAATTCCTGGAACTGGATATAGGCAGTCGTAAAAGGGAGGTACGTCGTATGGGTTACTGTATAAATTGTCTCGCCAGATCTCATCGATCGTATGACTGTGACTCCGAAGTAGCTTGCAAACGGTGTGGTGGAGAGCATCACACCCTTCTTCATTTGCCGCCAACGGAAAGGTTCACATTGGAACAAATGGAAAGAGGAAGAGTACCGTCAGATGTCAGTCATTTGATAGCAAGACCAACAAACAACGAACGGCGAGGTACCCGTGGTGGAAGGAGGTCATCCGTACAACAGGGTTCCCGGCGAACCCAAACTGTAAGTCGTCCTCCCAAAGAGACCCCCATCATACTCGTGGCCCCCACAACAGAAGCCAGGCTCGCAACAAATGCAAGAAGAACTGTCGCCAGACCATCAACACCTAATGCAAGAAATAGAACATTATCCGTCCATAGACCCCGGGTGGAACGACAGCGGAAAATGGTCCGTATTGCACTAAATATTTTGGAGAAGTTGAGAGATGTCCTTGATGAATAAACAATTGACCATAGGTCAAGGCGAGGAGAATGTTGAACCTATTTACATTTTAAATGAAATGAATTGAAAGAAAACTTGAATATTGTAAAAAAAAAAAAAACAAAATGAATTACTAAAACGTAGCTTAATACACCTCTGAATTATAAACCCCTATTTTTTAAGGAAAAGAGTGGCAACTCGATCTCTTAATTTTATCCAGATTTTGTTTCATGGGTTATCTGTCATTAAAGATCCATAACTTCCTTCTTCTTTCTCTTCGACCGTCATAGAAGTCACATCGAGCAGCCACTCTTCTCCCGTTGCTATATTATACACTCAATAAATGTAAGTGTGAAAGAAACAACATCAGTGTTCGTCATTTATTTGAGATTGGCAGCTTCATTATTAAAGAAAGAAGCAGGGTTGGAAAAGGTGTCCAATCCATCCTCTCGATTTGGGACCTAAGTTCCTTTATACCATATGTGTATTCGTTCCAACGTGTATGAACCTAAGTTCACATTTGTTCCTAAGAACATCTCTATACAAACAAATTACTAAATTAATCAGTATGTCATATTTATACCGTTATACATTATTACATAAATGTGACGATTATAGTCTTTTGTTCTTTTTTTTTTTTTTCATTTGTATTTTTTACTTCCGTGAACCACGTTGCCACTGTCATTGTCGTACTTTGATAGTTCATTCGAATAATAGGACATGATAATGTGACGTATGAACATATGTATGTGGTGTATTTGAGACCTTCTGTGTTTGTCAGTTGAGGTAAGTGAGGTGAGCCCCCATGTCAAGTTCGTGTTGACAAAAACATTACAGTTTGCATGTCATTGTTTTGTTGCATTCTTGGTTTTAACAAAACGCCACCTGGCTTTCTGGCTGGCTGACAAAGCACAGTGCTATCAACATTTACTCGAGAGAGGGAGACGTATAGCACCTTCAAATAATCTTGCATTTCTTTTAATATATGCGCTTTTTATTGTTTTTATGTTAAATACGATGACGGCTGCCATGTACCTGAGTGTGTGTTTGCATGTGGCTTAAGAAACAAGAAAGAGGCCGTTTTCTTTAAGTATGTATGTATGCACAAATAAAAGAACATTTATTCTTAGTGGTTTGCTATTTAGCCTTACAAATTTCGATTGTCTGTCTTTTCATGGGTAAAGAATCAGATGAAAAATGTGGTCGATATGAAATGAAATTGCACTAAAAAATGGAAATATCGCTTAAAACGTCGCTCAAGGAAAAGAAAAAACAAGTATATACGGCCGCAAGTTCGGCCAGGCCGAATCTTATGTACCCTCCACCATGGATTGCGTAGAAACTTCTTCTAAACACTACCATCCACGATCGAAATATTTGAGTTGCGGTAACGCTTGCCGAGGGCAAGGTATCTTAAAACCTCCTAACACCGTCTTCTAAATTGTAAGTAAGTCCATACGTGGTATATATTAAATTAACAAAATTTTCTATAGAAATAAAATATTAACAAAATTTTCCATAGAAATAAAATTTTGACAATATGTTCTATAGAAATAGAATTTTGACAAAATTTTCTATAGAAATAAAGTTTTGACAAAATTTTCTATAGAAATGAAATTTTAACAAAATTTTCTATAGAAACAAGCATATACAGCAGTAAGTTCGGCCGGGCCGAATCTTAAGTACCCACCACCATGAGCCAAATATTAGGGTTTCCTTTGAAATTTCAGGAGGGCTTGAGGACACTTCCGGAAGATAAATTTAAAGATTTCACCTATGAGGACTATATCAGGTTCTGGATTTATAAGAACCATTTTTGTTTGAGTTTTAGAGGAATTATTAACATCTCTTGTAAGTGTGCAAGAAAATTATAAAATAACGTCTTGATTTGAAATCTTAAATCTGTAGATTTTCACCCGGGAAGTAAAATTTGGAAATTTTACATTGAGTTTCAAGCAATTTTCATGATCAGTTGGCCCTCTACACCCTCAAGAAGTGAAGTCGGTCTATATGGAGGCATTACCAAATGGACCGATAAAAACTTAATCCGATACACGTTTTTCTGAGCCTCAAATACCAGAATATTTAGAATTTCAGGCAAATCAGATAAAAACTACGGTTTCTAGAAACCCAAGGAGTTAAATCTGGAAATCGTTCTTATGGGGGCTATACTAAAATATGGACCGATACTCACCGTTTTCGGCACACCTTTTTATGGCCCGAAAATACCTCTAGATTTCCAATTTCAGGCAAATTGGATAAAAACTTTGGATTCTAGAAGCCCAAGAAGTAAAATCGGGAAATCGGTCTATATGGGGGCTATACCAAAATATGGACCGATACTCATCATTTTTGGCACACCTATTTATGGTCCTAAAATACCTCTAGATTTCCAATTTCAAGCAAATTGGATAAAAACTACGGTTTCTATAAGCCCAAGACCCCAAATCGGGAGGTCGGTTTATATGGACACCATACCAAAACATGGACCGATGCTCACCATTTTTGGCACACCTCTTTACGGTTCTAAAGTACCTTTTGATTTCCAAATTCAGATAAATTGGATAAAAACTGCGGTTTCCATAAGCCCAAGAAGTAAAATCGGGAGATCGGTCTATATGGGGGCTATATCAAAATATGAACCGATACTCACCATTTTTGGCACACCTCTTTATGGTCATAAAATACCTCTAGATTTCAAATTTCAGGCAAATTGGATAAAAACTACGATTTCTATAAGCCCAAGAAGTAAAATCGGGAGATCGGTCTATATGGGGGCTATACCAAAATATGGATCGATACTCACAATTTTTGGCACAAGTATTTGTGGTCTTACAATACCTCTAGATTTCCAATTTCAGATAAATTAAATAAAAACTGCGGTTTCTATAAGCCCAAGAAGTAAAATCGGGAGATCGGTCTATATGGGGGCTATACCAAAACATGGACCGATACTCACCATTTTTGACACACCTCTTTATGGTCAATAAATAAATTTCAGGCAAATTAAATAAAAACTGCGGTTTCCATAAGCCCAAGAAGTAAAATCGGGAGATCGGTCTATATGGGGGCTATACCAAAATATGGATCGATACTCACAATTTTTGGCACACGTATTTGTGGTCCTACAATACCTCTAGATTTCCAATTTCAGGCAAATTGGATAAAAACTACGATTTCTATAAGCCCAAGACCCCAAATAGGGAGGTCGGTTTATATGGGGACTATATCAAAACCTGGACCGATATAGCCCATCTTCGAACTTGACCTGCCTGCAAACAAAAGATGAGTTTGTGCAAAATTTCAGCACGATTGCTTCATTATTGAAGACTGTAGCGTGATTACACAGACAGACAGCCAGACAGACAGACAGACAGACGAACAGACGGACATCGTTATATCGTCTTAGAATTTCTCCCTGACCAAGAATATATATACTTTATATAGTGGGAAATCGATATTTCGATGTGTTACAAACGGAATGACAAACTTATTATACCCCCGTCACCATTCTATGGTGGTGGGTATAATAAAATTGTAACAAAATGTTCTATAAAAATAAAATTTTGACAAAATTTTCTATAGAAATAAAATTTTGGTAGATTATTTTTGGCTCGACCAATTTTGGTATGGTAGGGCTGTGGAGCCGGAGTCGGAGTCTGAAGATTTTGCTGGAGTCGGAGTCGGAAAAATTTTGCTCGACTCTGACTCCGGCTAAACCAAATTTTTTAAAACACTTCACATTTTTGTAACTAAGCAAGTTTTTACGCAAATTAGTTTCCATTGCGTTATTCATTCGATCAATGTACAGCATGATTGTAAATGAAAATCAACTTCCAATTACGGCTATCTTTTGATGTTTCCTAGAATGTTAGACTATCTGCTGGATCGATCCATTTTAATGCCCGAAATTATTTTTTTTTTTTTAAATTTTATTTTAAGGTCATATACATATGTGGAATATTGACAGAAGATTTTTTCAAAGTTGTTTTTTATAGAAAATTTTGTCAAAATGTTATTTCTATAAAAAGTTTTGTCAAAATTTTATTTCTATAGCAAATTTTGTCAAAATTTTATTTCTATAAAAAGTTTATTCAAAATTTTATTACTATAGAAATATTTTTTTCTATAGAAAATTTAGTCAAAATTTTATTTCTATAGAAAATTTTGCAAAAGTTTTTTTTTTTATTTTATTTCTATTTATAATTTTATTTCTATAAAAATTTAAGTCAAAATCTTATTTCTATAGAAAATTTTGCCAAAATTTTGTAGTAATAGATTTTTTATTAGAAAATTTGGTCAAAATTTTATTTCTACAGAAAATTTTGCGTTATTCATTCGATCAATGTACAGCATGATTGTAAATGAAAATCAACTTCCAATTACGGCTATCTTTTGATGTTTCCTAGAATGTTAGACTAGCAGATGGGCTGGATCGATCCATTTTAATGCCCGAAATTATTTTTTTTTTTTTTTTTTTAATTTTATTTTAAGGTCATATACATATGTGGAATATTGACAGAAGATTTTTTCAAAGTTGTTTTTTATAGAAAATTTTGTCAAAATGTTATTTCTATAAAAAGTTTTGTCAAAATTTTATTTCTATAGCAAATTTTGTCAAAATTTTATTTCTATAAAAAGTTTATTCAAAATTTTATTACTATAGAAATATTTTTTTCTATAGAAAATTTAGTCAAAATTTTATTTCTATAGAAAATTTTGCAAAAGTCTTTTTTTTTTAATTTTATTTCTATTGATAATTTTATTTCTATAAAAATTTAAGTCAAAATCTTATTTCTATAGAAAATTTTGCCAAAATTTTGTAGTAATAGATTTTTTATTAGAAAATTTGGTCAAAATTTTATTTCTACAGAAAATTTTGCCAAAATTTTATAGTAATAAATTTTTTTATTAGAAAATTTTGTCAAAATTTAATTTCTATAGAAAATTTAGTCAAAATTTTGTTTCTGTAGAATATTTTGCAGAATTTTATTTACTACACAAACATTTTTCTACAATTGTATTTTTAATGATAATTTTTTCAAAATGTTATTTCTATAAGAAAAAATTGTCAAATTTTATTGCTATAACAAATTTTTTCAAAATTCTTGTTCTTACTGATGCTCACTGCTATAAAAAATGTATTCGAAATTTTATTACTATAGAAATATTTTTTATTATTTATTCAAAATTTTATTTCTATAGAAAATTTAGTCAAAATTTTGTTTCTATAGAATATGTTATTTTGCAAAATTTTATTTCTATAGAAAATTTTGCAAAATTTTGTTTGCTACACAATTTTTTTTTAAATTGTATTTCTATTGATAATTTTTTCAAACTTTAATTTCTATAAAAAATGTTGCCAAATTTTATTTCTATAAAAATTTTATTCAAAATTTGATTTCTATATATTTGGTCAAAATTTGATTTCTATAAAAAATTTTGCCAAAATTTTATTTCTATAGAAACTTAAGTCAAAATTTTGTTTCTGTAGAAAATTTTGCACAATTTTATTTACTAGACAAAAATTTTTCCAAAATTGTATGCTCACTGATACTCACTGCTAAGTCGAAAACTTGTAGAAATGACTCCAATTTTCAAATTTTTCAATGAATGAATCATAAATGCATTTTTGCGAAATTGTCTAAACAATTATAAATATTTCCCAAATATTGCCCGAGATTTTGTAGAAGACTGATTTGAGATTTTATCAAAATGTAGATCTAAATACAAAATTGTGCAGAGTATATTATAATCGGCCCGCCCGATTTTAGACTTTCCTTGCATTTTTATTTTTTGTTAAAATTTTGTTACGTCTCATAACGTTAGATTTAAATTTAAAGTACATAGATTTTGTAGAAGTATATACAATTTTGTCTAAATCGATTCAGATTCAAATTCATGCATATGGGAATATAAACCTTTATATAAATATGATACTTTATATCGATCCGGTTACGGTACCCCCACAATAGAACTACAAATTAGTGGTATTAAAATGAGATTTAGTTATATTACCCGGAGTCGACTCCGGAGTCGGAGTCGAGCTGATGAAAAATGCTGGAGTCGGAGTCGAGCAAAATTGGCTCGACTCCACAGCCCTGGTTGTTAGTGGCCATATACTAATACCATGTTCCAAATTTGAACCGGATCGGATGAATTTTGCTTCTCTAAGAGGCTCCGGAGGTCAAAATCTGTTCCCAATTTCAACCGGATCGGCTTGCTTCTCTTAGTGGCTCCGCAAGCCAAATCTGGGGATCGGTTTATATGGGGGCTATATATAATTATGGACCTATGTGAACCAGTTTTTGCACGGTTATTAAAGACCATATACTAACACCATGTACCAAATTTCAGCCGGATCGGATGAAATTTGCTTCTCTTAGAGGCTCCGAACGCCAAATCGGGGGATCGATTTATATGGGGGCTATATAATTATGGACCGATGTGGACCAATTTTTGCATGGTTGTTAGATACCATATACTAACACCACGTACCAAATTTCAACCGGATCGGATGAATTTTGCTCCTCCAAGAGGCTCCGGAGGTCAAATATGCATTCTAACCCTTGATCGACACTTTTGACCTAAAATATTTCCAAAAATTCGCAATTTTTCTACAATGGATTTAGCATTTTTTTGTACCGTTTTACCATTTACCATTTTATTAAGCCTTACTCTGTTTTTAACCTAGTTGACACAAAAAACGTTAAAATTACCCTTTGCATATATGAAAAAACGAGTTATAAAAAATTGAATTAAAAGAACTTCCTGAGTTGTTAAAATAAAGAACAGAATTAAAGAGTAGTTGAAATAAAGAACACCTTTGGAGGACATTTTTTGGAAGTGCTTTAAAAGTTGTGCCCTTAGAAGTACTTCCAATTTTTTTTTTCAATTTCCATTAATTTTTTAATTGATGTGGATTGCAACACTTAATTAATTTTTTCGTTAAAAACGAAAATATTTTTAATTACTTTCTTAACTGACTTTGTGTTTTTAGTTTGATTAAAAAATTGGCTTTTGAAATAAATTTTTAGTTAAAAATTAAAAAAAAAATCCATCACTTACGGTCATTTTCATGTATCTCCGTTTGAATTTAACTGTCAGTTAACACAAAGTAAATTGCAAATACCTTTTCTCCAGTTAACTTTAACTGAAAAATTTCTACCAGTTAAACTCCTAACTGACATATAGAATGTAGTCAAGATGACAGATATGTCCATAGATCGGTTTAAAAGTTATTTAGCTAACGTAGCACTAACGGAGCTTCATGAAAATGGGGGTTAGCCTTCCGAGTTTGATTAAAAATTTAACTGTATCAATTCATTTTTTTAATTAAAAATTTTTAAATTTTCAATCATTGACTAAAATTAACTTAATGTTTCTATCTTGATTAAAAAGTTAATTGTATCAATTAATTTATTAATTGGAAAATTTTTCAACTTCAATCAACTTTTTAATTGGAAATATTTTGGTGATATTTTTTTCTGTGAAATGAAACATTGTTATGAAATGTTAGTATACATAACAACGTTACTATGCAGGATCTTAAAAAATGTGTACAAAATATTTTTCCACATTTTTTTAGAATTAAAAGTGGGTATTAAGTTCGAGTTTAGCCGCTAAAATTGTAATTTTTTCACGATTACTTTTCTTTAATAATACATTTTAATGAATACAAACTTTGTTCAAATTTACTTTGGGATATTCCCCATCAAGTTATAATGAAATCTGCAACAAATATGTATAATTTTATGACATATTTTACTGATTTAGTTTTCACTTTAGTGAAAATAAGCGCCTAAACTCGAACTTAATACTCACCTTAAGGATATAAAATATATATAAAAATTTTAATAACAAAAAAGGTCCATTGCGGTATTGGAACCTAGGTGCTCATAGCTCTTATTTGCCATTACAAGTTAAATCGTACATGCCTGATTATATATTCGTAACCATTACGATTTCAGATCATGAACGCTGGTTGTTGTTTTGACAACACATGGTGTCATTTTATCGTTTTCAAATTGACAGTGTCTGATTTCCGTTTGAAACCACATGTGTGTTGATTCATTCTTTTTGAAATATGTCCGCCGTTCATGATTTTTTCCATGGGTGTAATACTAGTGCTACTAAATTTAATTAATTCCTTACTGCATTCCCTTTTTGGAAATTTTTTGCTGGGATTAGACTCTATGTGAAAGGAGAGCATGAGTACTCCAATAAATCGACGATCGTTTATTTTGCTTGTATTTTTATCCATCAAACCTGTTTTAGGAACAAGGAAACTTTATCTTTGTAAGACATAAATTTGCTTGCACTCTCTCAGATATTCCAAGAACATGTCAATAAATAAAGTGAAAGAGACAGTAGTTCTCTGGTAATCTTTGTATGTGAGAATTAGTGAATGAGCTTGACAAAAATTCGTTAACAAATTCCATCAAGGGCAAAGGCGTGTAGGCGTTTGCTTATACATCTATCTAAATGTGTATTTTAGAATATGCATGGTTTTCTTTTTTTCTTTTTGGTAATTCAAGCCTAGCACACCGAAACCAACACACATAGCTACTCGACTATATTCAGTGCCACGCTATCCATGTGCAATGTCATCTCTCATGTGGAGAATAATAGCATAACAAAACAGTAATAGCAACAAAAACACTCTTGCATTCATCGTGCATTCGAATGCAATTGCTGAGTTGTTTTTTGAATGGATTTAAAAGTAACATAGACTACACTCTCGTACTTGTCATGTCCTCATCCAGTCTTTCTTCAGGGTATCCCAGGCATGATGGTGATGATGATGACGGTTGGGGTTTTTCTAGTTAACGTTATGATTTTAACACAGTAGGTAAATAGTCTTATATATTATACACATATACAAACATATGTATAAATATATAGATAGGTACATCGTTCTACTACAAACATCTATGCCGACAACCATACATACGCAACTCATGGGACACATACATATGTAGTATGGAACGTTATTTTTTCGTTTTTTTTTTGTTTTTTTTGCACAATTTTCAAGGTTTTCACGGCATGTTTTATATTTTTTCTTCAATGGTTTTAACACTTGTTTCCGCTATAAAGAACCCCAATTTTTCATTGTTATTTTAGGTGTTTCGGTGATTTGAAGGTATAATACGGGATAACAATTATAAGTAATTTCTAAATACCTATATTAACTAAAAAAATTTCATCTGAAGTAAATCTAGATATATATGTATGTATGTATTTGTGAGCGTTTAGAACACGTTGGTATTATACGCACATTTTCCATTTATGTACACATTTTTAGAGCAGCAGAAGAATATTTTTTCCTAACACTTTCTTCTTCTTGTGTCTCTTCGGCAATAAGGAGATCTTTTAATGCAGTTGGGCTCTTTGCTTTTTACCCATCATCATTAACATCGAGAATAAGATTGGTCTATCACATTCGATGGCACACATGCATAGATAAAAATGTTAATGAACGGACAAACGTTTACACGCACGACATACGCGTTTATTTAACGCACAATATATTTGGTTTTTAAGATGCTGCGTGCGCCAATAATGGTTTGCTGCTTCCGCTGTTCAGAAAGTTTTGTGTGTGTGTGTATTTGTATTTCCCGCAATTTATTTGTCCTTCTTGTTCACTTCTTTCATATTTTTACAACAGAAATTTTGGTTTAGAAAAAGCATTTTGAACCAAACAAAAAATATTAGAGACTACACGACGAACGCGAGTGAAGCTGCGACTACGTTTATTAATGGCATAGGTCTGGAGCTAAACTGTTGGCCAAATTCCGATTGTTTGGCCAAACAAGGTAAAATAGAAAGAGGGAGAGAATATTTACTCAATGTGGAAATCATTTTAAGAGAAATTCGCGAAATGATTGGGCCAATGTTAAAGCTGAAAATGGTACATGCGCACAATATGGCTTAACCCATACGTTAACTAAAATATACATGTTTTCTTTTAGTTCCGGATAACGGAGCTATGGTCAACTAAACGAAACACTTATGTGAATACAAATGTGTCACCCTGTCGTTAACTATTTACACAGCAACTAATTAATCACAGTAACTATCGTGCTATTGTGACCTTTGATTATAAAAGAGGAAGATGGGAGATTGGCTACCGAGCACATCAAACCATTTACCACATTAGTTTAATACTCGAACCAAACGCGTATACGACAAGTATTGACATAGCATTAAAATGCACATAAAAAGAAATTAAGAGCACGAAATAAATTTCCATAAATGGGAAAATGTAATTTTTTTTGTTGTTGCCTAAAATTTATCATTGTTTCATTAAGAAAATTAAACTTTTCATTTAAAAAATAAAAACTAAAAACAACTAAAATGTTACAAACATGTATTAAACTAATCTGGTAAATGCAATATTTGGTATGACGCCATCTTCCATCTTCCTCTTTTATTATCTTTGGTTGTCATTACTTCAATTGTTTTGGTATAGCAGTTCGAAATTACACGTTACATTTAATTACAGTTACATGTAATCGTGTTTTTTTTTTCAGAAAAAAATGTTTGTCTTCATGTTGTCTGTGCATTTGTTGTTAGCAACCTAAACAATGTTATCTTTTTAACAGACAGACAAAAATTCAAAGTCCAGTAAACCCAATAATTTTGTTTGGTCACAAACTGCTCAATTTGGAATGACTTATCATCGGAGAAGAGCAAATTCGCTAACTGGCCACTCTCGTGCAGGCGAAGCAACTCCTTGGCTCTTTCCAGTTTATATTTTTTGTGCAACGGTGAGCTCTTGCACTTATTGCAACTTCAATGGCTTTAGTCCTAGATTACAGTTTGTTCGGTTTAAAATTTGGCTTCATGAAAATGAGGGTTAACCCTATAATGCCCTATTTTTGCCAACAGGAAACATTTTTTGGTTTATTATACACCCTACCAGCATTTCAAAGTTCCATTTCATCCTCATCGGTACCACAGACTCGTGACACTGCAACAATCGCCAACTGTGATGAGGAAGCGTATGAAAAAGTATGAAATGTACATGAAAGTATTTTGCCAGTAGTTGTAAAAGAATCATTGTGGTCAAGTAAAACACGATTGTGTAGATGTTTATTAATTTGATTAACCATTTATAAATTCTTATAAATATAACATTTTTCCGTTTATAGCTGAGTACTATGTTCACTTTTCAAGCTGAAAACCAACTTGTTTTCACGGTTACTTTTTTAATTAGTTACTTTGGAAAATATAAAATTATTTGCAAACAGTTCCAATTGAAATGTTCGTTTCCCACGATTTCAAGTAATCCATAATCGTCCAAGTTGTGTAATATTTAACTTTTCATTTTTAGAAATTCTCTATTGAAGTCGCATATATCAGCCATTGATGTTTCATTTCATTGTGAATTAGAATTTTCGAAGTGCAGAGTTGGAGATAAAAATACAGACGGCGTTGTGCCGCAGTTCATTGTCACATACGATTTTTTGACAGATAAAGAGTTATAGTACAACGAAGGAGGTGTCGTCGCTATATTTTTAGAAAAATTTAACAAAAATTTGCTGTTGCGTATGAGATTCTAAGTTTCACAACGAACGTTCATTTGTGAGAGGAGAACAAAGTGGCTTAGCTGACGAAGGTGCTCAACCCACGTCCGTATTGGAAGTGGAGCAAACGTTTGTGGCAAGTCTCTAAAATGTCTTTGGTACGATTGACCCGGCTCCGTGTATGCAGCGGAATTTCTCAGGAATTCTTCTTGTTCCAACACAACAGCTGTTTAGGTAACAACACTCTTTTAAGACAACGCCACTACGTAACCTCAAGGTAAGAATCAATGTGTGAATTTGTTTCTAAGCTCAAATATCTGTAATTCGCAAAGCATTGTTGATCGAGTTGGTCAATAGTTTTATATCATCAATGTACTGAAAGGACCTGTATGTTAATGCAATAAATTTAAATCTAAGGAGTCAAACATTTTTAATTTTACCTATCCAGCTCCAACGAAACTCTATTTTAAATATAATACATTTTTTTTTTTAATTTTAGCGATCCTGCTCCAAAGAAACCCTCTTCTTCAACGCCCTTACCGCCAAATAGTTCCGAATATAATTCGAAAAATGACCATCCTGCTTCGCCCAAAGATGGTTTTGATATGAACAATATAAAATCTCTGAATTCGTTTTCAGAAAATGTTGGCAAACACCAGCAGGCAACTGGCCAACCAAAAGATGCGTCCAAATCAGCTGTTATAAATAAAGCCAAATTATCACCACAACAAGTGAGAGAAAATGTTAGGGGCTATATGTTTACAAGATTTTTTGACTATGTCAAAAACTATGATACAGTTTTGGAAAAGAACTTTCCATCAGCTATGAAGGTTTACAGGGTATTCTTCGATGGTGTTAAGGAATTTTTTGCTGATATGAAACGTTTCCTGAAAGTTGCCCGCATAGTTAATTCATCATCCAAAGGCTTAAAGTCTCTGAATAGACAAGAATTGGAATTGTATATGCAAATGCCTCGAGATATGATAAAGGTCGCGCCTGCTTTAATTCTTTCATCGCTGCCCATGGTGGGCTATGCCATATTTCCTTTGGTGTGAGTATTATTGTTGGGTTAATTTACAATCTACTTTGAATTAATATTTACCTTTCACTTGTGGATTAGTGTAATGTATCCTCGTACCTTCTTGACTTCACACTTTTGGACACTGCAGCAAAAGGCCGAGTTTAAGCAATATTATTTTCAGGAACGTTTAACATACAACCGACCTGTCCTTCGATGCCTACAAGCCAAACTAAAATCGCTTAAGAAACATCCAAAACATGAGCAGTTTGCCCATATTTTGGGTCAACTGGGAAGTGGTACACATCCCAGTGTAGAGCAAATTATAGATATCAAAGATATTTTTGGCGATACGCCATTTAGTTTAGTCTCTTTACCTGGAAAACATATCGTAAGTTTTCGCAATGTTTTTTTTTTATTGATGTAAACACAATTAATTATTCTGTATTTCCACTTCAGAAATTGCTCAACAAAATGCATGGAATTCCTCGTGGTTGGTTCAAGCGCCATAGTTTATATGAACATGCCTTTTTCATACATTACATGGATCTGGCCATTAGTCGAGAGGGTGGTGTCCATAATATGCCTTTAGAATCATTGCGCAATGCATGCTATATTCGCGGTCTGAATCCAGTAAATCTAAGTAATGAAGACATGATCAATTGGCTACGTGATTGGATAAAGGTATCAAACTCAATTCAATTGGAGCATCTGACTTTATTTTTGCATTTGCCCATATTCATGGCTTACAATCATCCAAATAACTGGCAATTGTTATATGGTAGCAAAGATTCCACTAAAAAAATACAAAATTCTCCCCCTGCATCGGAATAACAAAAGTGGACTTCTGGAAATTGTTGAGAAATAAAACAAATAGTCTGTTATGCAATGATATTTTAATTGTTCCTTTTTTTTTTTGTTTTTTACGTTAACTTTAAATCTTGAAAAGAAGAAATAAAAGTTTTAAGGACAAAACGACAGCATTGGGCTTAGAGTGAAATCTTTGAAAGCATTGCTTTATCAAAAAGGGAAAGCATTTTGAAAGCATTGTTTTATTATGGAGAACATATCGATAGGTATGCTTTGGTTAGGTATAACAGGAGCCCGTTATTTTAGGCTCTCTCAGAAAGATAAGTCCATTGTGATGAACCATTATCCCACGGTGTCACCCGATACTAAAGTGTGGGGGTACCAACAATGTCTTATGAGAGGTTAAGGCATATTATAGAGTATTGCATACCTCCAAATAAAAATATCTTTTTTTTTTAGAAATGGGCCATACACAGAAAAATATCAGTATTTCCAATAAAAAGTTGATTGAAGCTGAAAACGTTTTCAACTAAAAAACAAGTAAGTCTAAAGTCGGGCGGGGCCGACTATATTATACCCTTCACCACTATGTAGACAAACATTTGTGTTACCATCTCAACTACTTCAAATTTGCTTGGAGCTATATAAAGGTTTACGTTTCCAGATACAAATACTTTTAATGGAGACAATTTTTTGTACTTCTACAAAATCTTTAGAATTAAAATTTAAATCGGATAACGCCCTGGGATGAAACACAATTTTAGTAAAAAAATATGGGACATATGAAGCGACAGAAATTTTAATGCAATTGTACAAAAGAGCATTTATGATTTATCAGGCGATACATATGTATTCGAGATATAGGGCAATTTTAGTAATATTTACAATTTTTGCTACTCATCAGTGGCGATTTTACAAAGATATTGGTTAGATCTCGCCAAGATATGTGGTCAAGTGTGGGTTGTGATATATTATTTGGTCAAGCCGGGCGACTTGGAGCCTTATTTAAAACTCAAATTCTGGCATTACAGTGTATAGGATATAACTAAGATATGGGGAAATCATCACAGAATTTTGTATAAAGTCAGGGAATTTTGGCCATATTTGTATAAACCGGAAAAACGAATATATGAAGGCTTTATCTAAATCTGAACTAAATTAGATCAAACTTGACACACTTAATATCATATTAAATATATTCTCCGTAGAAACTATTAAGTCAATTGGAGGAAAATCCCATTGAAAATGGGTCTAAAATATGAAAAAGTCTACCATATTTCCCCAACTCTGGTGTACGTATATATGGGAGCTATATATAATCTGAACCGATTTTGACTAAATTTGACATGCATAGTTAGAATAATAATTCTGCAATCTCTGCAAAATTTCACGTAAATGGGAGTATAACTTTGGCCCCCGTGGTCATATGAGTGTAAATCAGGCGAAATATATATATGGGAGTTATATCTAAATCTGAACCGATTTGGCACACTTACCGGTACTTTAAACGTACTCCTTGTGCAAAATTTGAAGCAAGTCAGGGCAAAACTCTGGCTTTTGAGTCCAAATCGGTCGAAAGATTTATATGGGAGCTATATCTAAATCTGAACCGATTTTAACCAAATTTGGCACACATAACGACACTGTTAAACCTACCTGTCGTGTAAAATTTGAAGCAAGTCAGGACAAAACTCTGGCTTTTGAGGTCATATAAGTGCAAATCGGACGAAAGATATATATGGGAGCTATACCTAAATATGAACCGATTTCAATCAAATTTACCATGCATTAGTAGTCTCTGTGCAAAATTTCACGAAAATCGGTAGTAAACTTTGGCCTCTGTCATATGAGTCTAAATCGGACGAAAGATATATATGGGAGCTATATCTAAATCTGAACCGATTTGGATAATATTTTGCAAGTTTTTCGAGACTCATAAATTATTTGGATTTACGGAATTTGAAGAACATCGGTTGATAAACACGGGGAGACATATATATGACAGCTATATCTAAATCTGATCGACTGCGACCTGTACTTTGGGCACAAAAATACATGAACAGACAGACAGACGGACATCGCAAAATCGACTCAGAATTTAGTTCTAAGACGATCGGGTCTCAGAATTTTCCTTCTTGGCGTTACATACAAATGCACAATCTTATTATACCCTGTACCACAGTAGTGGTGAAGGGTATAATTAATTGGTTCAATTCAAACTAGAAATATGTTTATTAAGTCAATGAACGAAAAGTTTTAATTAACGAATTAATTGATAGAATTAGCTTTTTAAACAGTTGGTAAAATAGTTAAAAATGATTGAACATTTTTTTAATTAGTAATTAAAAAAATTAATATACTTTTGCAATCGATCGCATTTAATTTTCTAATTGAATCTATTAATTAATTTTTTATTCTCAATTAATTAATTTTTTATTCTCAATTAAAACTGCGATTTGTATTATCATTTCCATGATTGAAATAACTTTAATTAAAACAAGTATATACGGCCATAAGTTCGAGCAGGCCGAAGCTTATGTACCCTCCACCATGGATTGTGTAGAAACTTCTACTGAAGACTGTCATCCACAATCGAATTACTTGGGTTGCGGTAACACTTGCCGATGGCAAGGCATCTTAAAACTTCCTAACACCGTAATATATACCACATAGTCCATACGTGGTATATATTAAACTAAAAAAGGGCGATTAAATACGTATATATTTAAGTTTAAAGTTTCTATATAAATAAAATGTTGACAAAATAAAATGTTAACAACATTTTCTATAGAAGTAAAATTTGGAAAAAAAATTTCTATAGAAATAAAATTTGGATAAAATTTTCTATAGAAATAAAATTCTGACAAAATTTTCTATAGAAATAAAATTTTGACAAAATGTTCGGTAAATTATTTTTGGCTCGAGTGGCAACCATGATTATGAACCGATAAGGACAAATTTTTGTGTGATTGGGGATCGCCTATATATAACTATAGACCGAAAATCTGGGGATCGATTTATATGGGGGCTGAATAATTATGGACCGATATGGACCAATTTTGGCATGGTTGTTAGAGACAACATACTAACACCACGGACCAAATTTCAATCGGATCGGATGACTTTTGCTCCTCTAAGAGGCTCCGGAGGTCACATCTGGGGATCGGTTTATATGGGGGCTATATATAATTATGGGCCGATGTGGACCAATTTTTGCATGGTCACTAGAGAACATATACCAACACCATGTACCAAATTTCAGCCGGATCGGATGAAATTTGCTTCTCTTAGAGCAATCGCAAGCCAAATTTGGGGGTCCGTTTATATGGGGGCTATACGTAAAAGTTGACCGATATGACCCATTTTCAATACCATCCTACCTACATCAATAACAACTACTTGTGCCAAGTTTCAAGTCGATGGCTTGTTTCGTTCGGAAGTTAGCGTGATTTCAACAGACGGACGGACGGACATGCTCACATCGACTCAGAATTTCACCACCACCCAGAATATATATACTTTATGGGGTCTTAGAGCAATATTTCGATGTGTTACCAACGGATTGACAAAGTTAATATACCCTCATCCTATGGTGGAGGGTATAAAAATTAGTTCAAATTAGGATCAATTAATTTTGTGGTTGAATCGGAACAAAATGTTTTTCTGTGTATTGGTGAAAACCGTGCGACAACGATTATTAGTCGAATGGACACTACAGCAATAACAGATCTTATCCAACATCGATGTAAACCATTTTTTATAATACCAACATCAATTTGAACACTACACAAACATTGATTTTCTGAGTTCTAAGCAAAGAAGACTTTTTATACAGAAAACAAATAATAAAATCGAACTCCAACACTAATGCTCTTTTCCTATAAATCTTACTAAACCCGATTCGAAAGGAAAGCAGTTCGTCAAATTCCAATGAATTTGGGTTTTTCTATTTTTGACAGTTTGTTCTTTATCAAAAAATGATATTTTCAAAAAAAAAAAATGATTTCGTACAAGTTAGAGGAACAAGGCATAAATCATGTTTTATATATAACACCGTGGCTTTCCAGGATTAATTTAGATGGTAGGTGCCGTAATTAAAATTTGAATTTGAGAAAGTCTAACTTCAGTCAGATTTTGTGCGCTAGATTTTACGTTGATATTACAAATTTTACAACATTTTACAAAGGCAGAATTTTAAAAAATACTAATGTTAAATATTTAAAACTGCATCAATAGTTGTCTGCTTTTCACGTGCTTTAAGGCTGGGCTAGTAGAAATCAAAATTGCAAGCTCAAATTAATAGATATGGCTTTTCTTTGCAGAACGTTGAGTGAATGGTTCAAATGATGAAATCAAGAAATTTTCTTTCTTCAAAATATAATAGTAAAGGCAATTATGCAGGGACCGTAACGGTTATAAGTGCTATCAAAAAAGTTATTTTTTAATCGTTATTTTGTGACTAAAAAAATAAAAACTCGAATGAAACTGTTAAAAAGATCCGTCATAAATAAAACTCTTTTTATGAGTTTTATTTTTTCCTTCAGAAAATGATACTCTTTTTTGGAGTTTTATTTTTTTCTTCAGAAAATAAAACTCTTTATAGGCTATTTATTTGTTTTTCTCTTTGCAGATAAATAGTCAAAATAGCCAATGCGATGATCGACCGGATGTTTGCGATACATCGCAATCCAATACATCGCTTTTGGGTCAATTTTTGAACACCCTAAATGTTGACATGGAACAAGAAAGTGAAGAAACTGATAATGAGGAAGAAAAAGAAGCCTTCTATGAAATCGATAACTTTTCCCCAAGGCCCTTGTCGATTGATAAACCTCTTTTTGAGTTCTGGGAAGCAAAAAGAGTAAATTATCCGTATTTGTATATATTGGCAAAAACTGTACAGTGTTTGTGTGTGCAACCCAAGTAAGTGTGGAAACAGCATTCTCTGCTCTTAAATTAGTACTGAGCGACCTGCGTTCAAATATTTCCGTTGAAAATTTGGAAAAAATTATGTTCGTTAAATTAAACAAATAAATTAATACAAACTTTATGTGAGATAGACTCAATAAAACAAGAAACTGTAAAAAAAAGAAAAATAAATGAATATGAGTTTTATTTAAGACGGAAAAAATAAAACTCCTGAAAAGAGTTTTATTTTCCGAAGAAAAAATAAAACTCCAAAAAAGAGTATTATTTTCTGAAGAAAAAAAAAATAAAACTCCAAAAAAGAGTATTATTTTCTGAAGGAAAAAATAAAACTCCTAAACAGAGTTTTATTTATTACCTTTTATTTTTACGTTGGAAAATAACCGTTAACTTTGGAGTTGGGAGCGTTTTTTTAATATCACCATAGATTCTGAAAGAGCTTTCCGAGATGAATCTTATGGTATATGACAGTATAGGTCTCCGTTGACTCTAACATGAAGAGTTTTTGAGTTTAAATTTTCTGGATAACAGTTATTTACGGTCCCTGCAATTATGTCAATAATTGAAAATTTTAATTAAAAAACTAATTGACCCAATTTTTTAATTTTTTTATCAAAATAAAAACACGGTCAGTAAAGAAAACGAGTTTTGATTCAATTAAAAAATTTATTGAAATTTTCTAATGAAACCAATTGTTTAATCAATTGTGTTTTTATGCCCTATTTTTTATGAGCCACCGTGGTACAATGGTTAGCATGCCCGCCTTGCATACACAAGGTCGTGGGTTCGATTCCTGCTTCGACCGAACACCAAAAAGATTTTCAGTGGTGGATTATCCCACCTCAGTAATGCTGGTGACATTTCTGGGGTTTTCAAAGCTTCTCTAAGTGGTTTCACTGCAATGTGGAACGCCGTTCGTGCTCGGCTATAAAAAGGAGGTCCCTTGTCATTGAGCTTAACATGGAATCGGGCAGCACTCAGTGATAAGAGAGAAGTTAACCAATGTGGTATCACAATGGACTGAATAGTCTAAGTGAGCCTGATACATCGGGCTGCCACCTAACCTAACATGCCCTATTAAAACTGTGACTGACTATCATTTTGGTGACTGAAGATACTTCAATTAAAAAATTAATTGGATCAATTCATTTCGTGATTGTGTGTGTGTATGAAATAGGACTTCAACTGGAAAACACAAAAAGTGGTTTGGTCGACCCAAAAAAGTCGCCTATCATTGTTTTCAGCTCAATTGCTAAAGTTTTCCTATTAGTCCCATCCTGATTTTTACTAAAACTTTAGCCTGTTTACTACCAATAGTTTTTAAAAAAACGTTTTCAACGAGGTAACCCTTCCACCATTTTTGTGTCTTTAAATGAATAAATAATCTACGAATTATTTTCTTAGAAAATATAGTTTGTTTTTATCTTTTTTTATTCTCAACTTTCTTTAATCTTTTAAAGAAAACTCCACTAAAGAACTATTTTGAAAATGTCAAGTAAATGTGGCGAACAAATTTACTTCTTGGCAGCGCCCTTCTTAACACCCTTGGCTTTCAATTCACGAATGCGATCGCGTTTGTCCTTCTTGAGTTTACGTACGGTACCATCTTCCTTGGTACGCTTCTTCAATGTGTTGAAGGCAATGGTAAGCAACTTGTTGCGTTGACGTTTGGCATAACGCAATTTGAAGCGATCGAAATCGTTCAATTGGGAGCGCTGCAAAAGAGAAAAAAGGACAGCCGATTAGATTAACGTAGTTACGATGGGCAATCCAGCAAGCATATTGAATAGCTTTGTCAGTTATTACAAAAAATTAGCTTCATTTATGTATCAGCCGGCAATTCCTATCAAGAACTTTCATTATCATCATGTTAAGCCATATACGGAAGGAGCATTTTAAACATGCTTCAAATTTGTACATACCTAAAAAGAAAATAAAGAAAACAAATTCATTAGTAAGGTGTTCTTGCGAACCACATGAGAACAATTTAGATGATAATATTAATTTCAGTTAAAAATAAATTAGCTTCATTTATGTATCAGCCGGCAATTCCTATCAAGAACTTTCATTATCATCATCGTGGTACAAACTTGCAATATTTTTATGCTTCCCCACCCATACATACCTTGCAAATGTTTTGAGCCTTGGAGGACCAGGGACTGACTTTCCATTGGGCCTTCAAGTCACTGTCTTGCCATGCCTTACGTACAATACGTGTGGGGGCGGTGAAAGGGAACTTGATGCGGTACTTGGTCAAATGCATGTTGTTCAATCTGTATTCTTGACGTGGAACACCGGTCAAGGGGCCATCGACGAGAACCTACCAAAAGATAAAAATGGCTATTAAATATGTTATTTATACTTGTATGTATTTTCTTTTTGCCTTTTGTTCGATGTTCTCAGTTTTAATGGTATGCTAGCTTCAGTTATGTATCAGTTGGCACTTCCTATCAAGAAGCCAATAATCATCATGATGAACATCAAACAAAATAAATACACTCTCTTGGTAGCTTCAATATTTACTTACCCTGTTTTGGTCAATCACGTCGACAATGGTGACGAGACGTCCCTTCAAGGGGCCAGCCGAGCATTTCGCAATGCGACCTGTTTGTACAAATCTTTGGAAGGGCTGCAAAATGTAAACAAAAAAAAATATATTACTATATTGGCCGAAAATTCATAAAATCGTTGACTTTTTAGAATAGCGTAAGAATTACATTCAGGCTCTGGGCAAAAAAGTCCATAAACACGTTGAGCACACATCTTCATTGGTTTACTCGGACACATTGTCAGCTGTCAAAAAAGCATGTTCATCTCTGACAAACAATGCTATACTTTTCGTATTTTACACCAATATTAAACGCATTTCAATATAAAACTGATGCAGAATAATGTGCTCACGAATATTTCTGAACTTTTCACACATGCCACATGAGCATTAATTCATTTTTCACGTTATATCGCCAAATTTATTGAAGAAAAACTCGAAAACATTCCTTACCATGACTGCTAACCGGAAGAAAAGAAATGTAAAAGAACGAGACAAAATTAAATCGCCATGTTCTTCAGTTTTCTAGCAGTTTATAATGTAATAGATTAGTCAAATAGGCGTTTCTACACCTGAGATATGTTCAGAGTTGTATTTGGAGAGGAAAATGGTAAAAACAAGAAAAACTAATTTTTGTCAAACTCGAAGTATACCCATGAATCCTCAAATATATTCAGTAAAACTCATTATAAATATCTAATGACAAAGGTCAGTGGAATTTGTCTATTAGAATTTGCGAGCTGCTTAATGTGCATTATCACGCCCAGAGAAGTAATATCCCTGCCAGCATTTCAAAGTTCCATTTCAACCTCATCGTTACCACAGACTCGTAAATGTCACTTCAACCATCATGAAAAGGTACATCAAAAAGTACATGCAAGTAATTTGCCATCCCTACTGTTAAAAAACATTAAAAGACATTAAGAATCTGACCAATGAAAAATGAGTGGCTTATCGACTAGAAAAAGTTTCCAGAAACATTACAAGTGCAACCAATTAAAATTGTTAAAAACAACAAATTGTTGAAATCAACAACTTCTGGATGAAAATGTGCATCACATCGTCAGTTTACTTCATATGCTTTTATCAGTTTAAAATGGATATTTTGTGAATTCCTTCTGTGGAAATCAATTCTAACACGCGGTCCAGTACGTTCCTAATTTCAAATTGCCCGCATGTTAATAAATTTTAATGCTGTTTTATGACACCAAAAGGAAGGAAATCGAATTATCAATGCAAAAGTGTTTTCTAATAATGTTTAAGATATTTAAAGTTTTGTTTTTTGTTCTTATTTGTTGATATGTTTAATAAGATTATTATTTATCAATTGGTATTGTAGTGTATTATGTAGTGTAGTGTATTATTATATATTTTATTTTGATGAAAATGAATAAATTATACAAAATTCATAGAATTTTGGCATTGACTTTCAATTTGAAGTGGGGATATCATTCATACAAATTTAGGTTGAAAAGTATTTGCAACGATGTTAATTTTGAATTTGACACGCATTGAAAATTGTTTGACAAATTATTGATTAGCGATGCATTTCAATTTGAGGATAACACTTGAGATATTATTGCTAATGTGTTGAATTTCACTGTTGAGGGTAATGTCTGTTTTTTGTTGAGAACGCGATTTTCTCAACAATTTCTCAACTTGAATATTACCCTAATCCTTTGAAAAAATGTTTGAAAAATTGTTGAAATTTAGCATTTTTCAAACGTTTGTGTTTATTGGGTACCTCATCATTAATGCAAAAAATTATGTTAAATGTGATGTGATAGTGGTATAAATGTTATATTTTTAAGAATTTGTAAATAATTAATCAAATTATTAAATATCTAAACAAACGTGTTTTACTCGACCACAATGATTCTTTTACCACTATCTTAAAATGCACTTTTTCTGATTGTTTGGAGGGTCCCTTATTGGCGTCGTTCTAAATTGATCTATAAAGGCACCTAATAATTGCACTCATGCGAAACATTTTTGTAGTAACTTGGCGTGGTACAACTTCTCAATAGTGACGGCGCTTTTCCGACGAGTTTTTGATGTCGTATATGATTGTTTTCGACGTAGTGGGGATTCTCAAAAGAGTCCCCAAATTCAAAAAATGTTGGCAGGGATGTAGCCCTAACCGATTTTTTCACCTGCGGAGTGAAAGTTGTTACATCTACTACCACTGTGACCATCCTATTCGGTTATGGCAACTACCACGAACAGTATTTACGGCCAATTTATTGCCTGTCAATATATTTTGAATTTGACGGCGCTTCTGAGAATACCCACCACGTCGAAAGTAATCGTATACGACATCAAAAACTCGTCGGAAAAGCGCCGTCAGCATTGAGAAGTTGTACCACGCCAAGTTACTACAAAAAGTTTTTCATCCGTGCAATTATTAGGTGCCTTTTTAGATCAATTTTGAACGACGCCAATAAGAGCCCCTTCAAACTATCAGAAAAAATGAATTTTAAGATAAGGCCGGTACTATGTTCATTCTTGCGAAAAATTTTTATGGAAACCATTATTTCGCACATAGAAAGCGGCGTTTTTTAGGTAGCTTGGAGCGCTATTTTACAGGGAGCGATATTGGATTAAGTTGGTGGTTGTTGCTTGTTTTTACAAAATAACATTTTATTTTTCCTTGGGCAATTGAATTGATCCAGATGGCAACGTATGCTATGGTTTGCAAGGTTTTACTGGGAAAAAAATCTCTAGCAAAAACTTGCAGTTAACTGTCAACTGAACGAACGACTTCCAGTAAAAATTTGTAATAATTATCAAAAATTATCGGGTTCTCGAACAGAGCTAATAATAGAATGATGTTGAGTTACAAGTGGCAAGTTACATGTTGCAGCGTCTATCAGCCAGAGTTTTTATTCTCGATGGAGGTAGGGTGTCTGTAGAATATCTGAAAAACAATCACTTTATTCCATTTGGAAAGTCAACAATTGTTCACCAACCCTGTGTTTTACTTGTCTGATTGTTTGAAGTGGCTCTTATTGGCGTCCTTCTAAATGTATCCAGAAGCGCACCTAATAATTGCACTCATGCGATACTTTTTTGTTGTAACTTGGCGTGGTACAACTTCTCAATAGGCGCTTTTCCGAGGAGTTTTGGATATCGTATACGACTGTTTTCGACTTAGTGGGGATTCTCAGAAGTGCCCCCAAATTAAAAAAAATATGTTGGAAGGGCTATAGCACCCAACACATTTTACGGATTTGATATGGTATCGAAAATGTGGATCTACAAAGTGGTGCATGGTATAATATAGTCTGTCCCTCCAGACTTTCCTTATGCTATGTTCCCACTGACTCGTTTTCCTCATTCGTTTTTCCAAAACATTTCAACGTCCACATCGAGTTGAGATGTTTTAGTTTGACAGTTTAAGGTGAGTACTATGTTCGGGTTTTTCACCAAAACACTAAACTAAAAGTACAAAAATATGTATGAAGACGATTATATTTTGATCAAGTTTTACCAAATAAAGCTGAGTACTATGTTCAGTTTTCAAGCTGAAAACCAGCTTTTTTTCACGGTTACTTTTCTTAATTAATTAATTTAGAAATATAAAATGATTATCAATCAATTCATTGGATCTTTTCCATCCATTATTTGATAAGACTTGATAAAAATATAATAGTCTTCATAAATATTTTTGTACTTTTAATTTAGTGTTTTGGTGAAAAAACCGAACATAGTACTCACCTTAATGGAAGGAAAAGATCCAAGGAATTGATTGCAAATAATTTTATATTTCTATATTAATTAATTAAAAAAAGTAACCGTGAAAACAAGCTGGTTTTCAGCTTGAAAACTGAACATAGTACTCAGCTTTAGATGGGTACTAAGTTCGAGTTTAGCTGCTAAAATCGCTAAAGCTGAGTACTATGTTCAGTTTTCAAGCTGAAAACCAGCTTGTTTTCACGGTTACTTTTTTTAATTAACTAATTTAGAAATATAAAATTTTTTGCAATCAATTCTTTGGATCTTTTCCATCCATTATTTGGCAAGACTCGATCAAAATATAATCGGCTTCATAAATATATTTGTACGTTCAGCTTGTTTTCACGGTTACTTTTTTTAATTAATTAATATAGAAATATAAAATTATTTGCAATCAATTCCTTGGATCTTTTCCTTCCATTATTTGGTAAGACTTGATCAAAATATAATCGTCTTCATACATATTTTTGTACTTTTAGTTTAGTGTTTTTGTGAAAAACCCGAACATAGTACTCACTTTAAATTAGTATTTTCAAGCGGTGGTGTTTATCGGGGTTGTATTGAAGATATTGAGTACTCATTTAATTGTAACGAGTACTCACAAAATTAGTCAGTAACCAGTACTTGTAATCAAATACTCGTTACTTTCCCAAAACTATGACATGCACGTGTGTTATTTTTCAAAACAAGTAGAACTTTAATTAATCGTACATAATGCCTGAAGATGAGGGAGCCGATAAAAAGAAGACCCACCGGGCCCGCCAATCTGGTGTCAAAGCGGAGAAGAAAAAGCTGAAAGCGAAGAAAGAATCAAACCAAAAGGAACCAAATTTAAGCGCCCGTCAGAGGAATCCCAAAGCGTTTGCCATCAACTCTGCCATCAGTGCTGAAAGAAATTTCAGACGAAAAGAGGATATAACTGCCAAAAAGCAACATATACCTGTGGTAGATCAAACCCCGGATGAACCACCTCCAGTTCTAATAGCAGTGGTGGGGCCTCCCAAAGTGGGAAAGACCACATTGATAAACAACCTAATACGAAGTTTCACCAGAACAAATGTTAATGATGTGAAAGGTCCTATAACAATAGTGACCTCAAAGAAGAGGCGCATAACACTTTTGGAGTGCAATAATGATATAAATTCCATGATAGATGTGGCTAAGTGCGCAGATTTGGTTCTATTGATGTGTGATGCCAGTTATGGTTTTGAAATGGAAATCTTTGAATTTCTAAATATATGTCAAGTTCATGGCATGCCAAAAATCATGGGTGTGCTCACTCATTTGGATATGATAAAGAACACCAAACAACTGAGGAAGCGTAAGAAGGAGCTTAAACATCGTTTCTGGACAGAAGTTTATGATGGTGCTAAACTTTTCTACTTGTCGGGTCTGCTGCATGGAGAATATCTTAGAAATGAGGTAAAGAATTTGGGACGTTTTATATCGGTAATGAAGTTTAGACCGTTGACGTGGCGAGGTGCTCATAGTTATGTTGTTGTCGATCGTGTTGAGGATATTACCAATACTGATTTGATTAGACGAAACGTGAAGTGTGACCGCGATGTGGTGCTGTATGGCTATGTGCGAGGAGTGCCTTTGAAACAGGAACATATGGTTCATATTGCAGGATTGGGTGATGTTCGTATAGATGAATTGAGTATGATAGCAGATCCCTGTCCATTGCCAGGTACAGAAAAGAAACGTACATTGTTGGAGAAGGAGCGTTTGCTCTATGCTCCCATGTCAGGAGTTGGTGGTATTGTTTATGACAAGGATGCTGTTTATATTGAGTTGCAAGGATCACATAGTCACAAGGAAAAAACTGCGGAGGCCACCGAGCAAGAAGAATTGGTGGGGAAGCTTATAGGGAAAAAACAAACGGTAGACGAGCAGATGGATGAGCAGGAATTCAGATTGTTTTCAGATGGTGCTGCTATAAAATCCAAAGATTTTGTCGAAGAGGATGACGATGGTGAAATGGAGAGTGATGAAGATGATGACAACAATGCTGGGGAGGTAGTAAACTATATATAACATTGTGCTTTGCTTAGTTTCATTTCTCATAATTTTTTCAAGGATGATTCTGGGGTGGATGACGATGAAAATGCTAGCGATGAGGAGGACGAAAATGAGTTCGATGGGGACGATTGGCGTAATGAGGATTCTCAAAGTGAATCTAAAATACATGATTCCGATGAAGATACATCTGACGACGATGACTACCAAGATTTGGAAAAAATTCAAAGCAATCGTAAGAATTTCGTCAAAGCACCTAGTGAAGATGAACAAAGCGAAGAAGATGATGAGGAGGCCATATTAGCCAATAGTATGAGCTGGAAGGACAATTTAGCTCAAAAAGCTAGAGATGCTTTCCTTCAACGTCATTCCGAATCAAAAAATATAATGCGTCTTGTCTATGGATGTTACACCCAAAGCGAAAGGAAAAAAGCTACAGAAGATAATGAAAATTCGGATCAAGAGACCGATAGCGATGAGGAAATTGGAGGTTTATTCAAAGTGGCAGCGAAAAAACAAAGCCAATTGCAAAAAGACAAAGATTTGCGGAATAAAATGGAGACTTGCCTTTTTGAGGATAATTTTGGTAGGTTAAATGAATTAGAAAAAGGTGGAAAAACTTCACATTTACCTCTTCTTCCATTACAGAAAGTACCAGAAATTGGTTGGAAGATATCAACAAGGATTTGCTAAGAAATTGCTTTGTCACTGGTAAATGGAAAGCATCTGAAGATGCTGAAAATCTGTTACGACTGGATGATATGAGTGATGCTGAAAGTGAGGTCTACGGAGACTTTGAAGATTTGGAGACGGGAGAAAAACAAAGTGGAAAACCAGAAGAATTGAAACCCCCTGCATCTGAGGAAGCCACTGCATCATTGAAAAGAAAAATTACCCGAGTGGAAGAAAAAAATCTTACCAAAGCTGAAATAATGGCTAAGAAATTAAAGCTTAAGGCCAAGTTTGACGCTGAGTATGATAATAAGGGCGAAAAGGAAGAGGATGATGGCCGTATAACCGGTGATCATGATTACTATGAATCCCTCAAGTCCGAAGCCCAAAAACAATCTCAATTGAATAAAAAAGAATTTGAGAACCTGGATAATGATTTACGTGTACAAATCGAGGGCTATCGTGCTGGCATGTATGTGCGCCTGGGTTTCAAGAGTTTACCTGCCGAATTCATAGAAAATTTTGATCCCACTTATCCTATATTGATTGGAGGCCTTAATATGGCCGAGGAAAATATTGGCTATGTGAATTGTAAAGTGAAGAAGCATAGATGGTATAAAAAGATTCTGAAATCGGCCGATCCCATTATCATATCCATGGGTTGGCGTCGTTTTCAAACTGTGGCTGTTTATGCCAAGGTGGAGGATAACTTTCGTCATCGCTATCTTAAGTATACACCAGAACATGTAACTTGCAGCATGACCTTCTGGGGTCCCATTACACCCCAAAACACTGGATTTTTAGCCCTTCAAACAGTTCGACACGATCAGGAGGAGTTAAAGAGAATAGGTTTCCGTATAGCTGCAACTGGCTGTGTTACCGAGTTGGATAAATCCTGTCAAATAATGAAGAAATTAAAACTGGTGGGACACCCCTTTAAGATTTACCAAAAATCTGCTTTCATTAAAGGTATGTTCAACTCTAGCCTTGAGGTTGCCAAATTTGAGGGAGCCAAAATAAAAACCGTCTCAGGTATTAGGGGTCAGATTAAAAAGGCCCATCATACACCTGAAGGATCATTCAGAGCTACTTTCGAGGATAAAATTCTACTGAGCGACATTGTGTTCTGTCGTACTTGGTTTCGTGTGGATGTAAATCGTTTCTATGCCCCTGTAACTACACTTTTATTGCCACCCGAAAAGAAACTCCATTGGCAGGGTATGAAGACAGTGGGTCAATTGAAACGCGAGAAGGAAATTAAAAATGAAGCCCAACCAGATAGTTTGTACACTGAAATTAAACGTCAACCCAAAGTTTTCCGTCCTCTAACAATTCCCAAGAGTCTACAAAGAGCATTACCCTATAAAGATAAACCCAAAATGGGTCCACTGACTCCGGCCGAAAAGGCAGAACGTGTGGCCGTCATTCGATCACCACATGAACAAAAGGTGGCCAAATTAATGAGCATGCTCGAGACCAACTATCAAGAGAAACGAAATAAAGACCGCCATGATACTAAAGTACGTGTTAAGAAATTCAAACTTCAAAAGCGGGCAGAAGAACTTTCCAAATTGAAACGGCAAAAGGAATTGCGTAAAAAGGTATCAAGGGCTTTGAGTAAAATGAAAGCCAAACAGAAAACATGAGGTGTGTACATCCAAAAATGTTCAATTAACTGAGGGAAAACTAATTTAAGTTGTTTTTAGAATCTAAATCTATTTGTATAAAGGATTTTATATTCATTAAAATAATGAAGAAAAAGAAAATCTGTCGACATTGTATATATTAGTGGGTGCAATTCAATCCTGACTCTTGTTATCATCAATAGCTTTGAGGGCGGCCAATAGTTTGTGTTTACGACTGCTACTTGGTATTTGGTGCTCAGCAGCAATACTGTTTCTCTTCTTGTGTGTATCCTCCTTTAAAGCACCGCTTGTGGCCTGACGGCAAAATGTATCCAAAAAGGCTTCACGTTCCTTATAGTCATCGGATATTTGTTTGTGTATACTGGAAATTTCTTCTTTCATTCGTATTTTCTTTCCTGTATGGGGAAGCTGTAAATGGAAAAGTGATTACTTGCAAACAATTGGAGAGCAAATATTCGGGAAATACCTCAACTTTTTGTTGTTCTTTAAAGTAATCAATATTCTCTTCACCCAACTCCTCTTCACCAGATCCTTCATCAATATTGTCCATTGTACGACCACTTGAATTATGACCATTATCATTTTCTTCGGTATTAGTGGCATCATCTTCGATATCATCCGCCTCATCATTTTCAAATTCATCTTCATATTCTGTAGAATATGTATCTCCACCTTTGGTTTGCTTTAACAATGGTAATGGTGTTGTATGATTGGAAGATGTTGATATTTTACTGGCATCACCATCTCCATTATCTGTACGACGAGCGAATCCTTGTAGATTGGTTTTATTTGCATGTTGTGAATGTGTTTCACTGAAATTTGACTTGTGCATGTTTTTAACAGTGCGATTGGAACGTTGTGTAACTGTGCGATTACTAAGCGTAGATTGTTGCGAGCGTTGACTGTTTGGTGCCTCCGTGTCATCTAAACCTTCCGCATCATGTATATGAAATATCATTTTCTCATGATCCTTTTCATCTTTATGGCCATCCATAGTGGGGGTCTTATGTCTTCGTATATTCATATTGAATTTATCATGCAACTAAAAGGGAATGGGAAACAGATTTAGGTTGTTCATTATTGAAATTGAGGTAAATCAGTAAAAGGCGGTGTGCCAACGATGTCCTCCTCCCTCGATTGACATATTTAAGTTTGGAAACTTAAAAGCCACTATGAAAATCAGAAAAATGAATGTGGCAGTAACTCAATCGGACAAAGAAACAAAAATCTGCTAAAATAAGAGAAAGTCTGCTGAAGAAAGGAAATAAATATTTGCTGAAATATTGTGTGCGCAAATTAGTAATTGGCGAGATTGACAACATATGGCGTAGTTCGATATCGTTACTAGTGGTGAAAAGTGGGGACCAATTGGGTGTGGTGTACTAGAGCTGCTGCAACCGCGAGAAACGATCGCAAGAGCTTTGTATCGAACTCGAGCACTTGTTGCAAAGCAAATTATCAAACGAGAAGTACTACACAACACGGTTGCCACAGTTCGTAGAATTTTACCAAAAATGGTGGATTTTTTGCTGTTTGATAGATTTCTTGATGTTTTTATAGATTTTGCAAAATATTCCTCCCAAACTAAGAGACACTTTTGACAAAATTTTCTATAGAAATAAAATTTTGACAAAATCTTCTATAGAAATAAAATTTTGACAAAATTTTCTATAGACATAAAATTTTGACAAAATTTTCTATAGAAATAAAATTTTGACAAAATTGTCTATACAAATAAAATTTTGACAAAATTTTCTATAGAAATAAAATTTTGACACAATTTTCTATAGAAATAAAATTTTGACACAATTTTCTATAGAAATAAAATTTTGACAATATTTTCTATAGAAATAAAATTTTGACAAATTTGTCTATACAAATTGAATTTTGACAAAATTTTCTATAGAAATAAAATTTTGACACAATTTTCTATAGAAATAAAATTTTGACACAATTTTCTATAGAAATAAAATTTTGACAAAATTTTCTATAGAAATAAAATTTTGACACAATTTTCTATAGAAATAAAATTTTGACAAAATTTTTTATAGAAATGAAATTTTAACAAAATTTTCTATAGAAAAAAAAATTGACAAAAATTTCTATAGAAATAAAATTTTGACAAAATTTTTTATAGAAATGACATTTTGACACAATTTTCTATAGAAATAAAATATTGACAACATTTTCTATAGAAATAAAATTTTGACAAAATTGTCTATAGAAATAAAATTTTGCCCATTTTATTTTCATTACCATTATCAGCCTGACCTGGCTGATTAGAATTTTTGTTCTTATAGGGAAGCCAATTAGCGGGTTGAGTTAAAAAAATAAAGGCGGTATCCGCGAAACCCAGAAAGATGGGAAAAAGTTGTGGATAATACTTCGAAAAATCCCACAGTTTGAATTGTAGAAAAGTCGAGTTATCTAAATTTTGGAAAAGTCGATACTTTTAAAAAAGTTGAAAACTCGAAAACACCTCTACTGACGATTAAGCTAACTGCAAGAAAACAAAATTCGAAAAGTCGTCGTTTTGACTTTTTCAAAGAAGTCGAAAAGCCGAAGTCGACTTTTTGTAATCTTAAAATTGGGCTCATCGACTTTTGACGATAGCATCGAAAAGTCGAATTTAAATTCCAATGGGAAAGTTATAACGCTAAGTCTTCGAAAGTCGCAATGTCAAAAGTCGAATTTTAAATAATCGCAAAAGTTGAGTATTCTAAATTTGGAAATAGCCGACTTTTGATTCTAATTAAAATCCCTAGAGTTGACTAAGTACAAACATAGTGTCTTTTTTTACCTGTAGTTCTTCCAATTTTCGGAATCCGGACAATTCTAGACGAGCTTTTTCCAACTTCATTAAAACCTCTTTGGTTTTACGTTGTTCCATCTGTAGTTGTTGTTTAGCCTGTTTTGATTCCAATTGCATTTTGCGTGCCATCATTTTGATATCATTATCTTTTTCATGTAAACGCGTCTCCAAAGTTTGTAGTTTTTCCGTTAATTTATGACGATCATCAAGATTTCTGGAAAAGGAACAAGTATAAAGGCCAAAGTGCCCTAAGGAGCTTCTCATCATACTTACTTGTCTTTATTCAATTGTATATAGTGTTTATTTTGATCACTTAACGATAAAATAATTGCTTCCTTTTGTTTGAGTTTTTGTTCAAGGTCCTTATTAACAGCTTGTAGATTACGATATTTGGTTTGCCACATACGCAATTCCTGTGAAAAAAAAAACCTAATGAAATATCCAACAAGAATTTTAAAAAGCTGTACCGTACCTCTGCATGTGAATGAAGCAATTGGGGTAATTCTGCATTTGTGGATTCATATTTAGATAAGGCTGAATCCTGACGTTTATGTAAAGTCCTTAGTATACGATTTTCATGGGCCAATTCCTGAAGTGGAACGTCTGTATATATAGAACATATTAAAGGGAATGTGATTTTCTACTTACAGCTATAGTCTGCTGGGCATTGGCTAATTGATTTTGATAGGTTTTCATGCGAAGTCGCCGGGCTGACAAAACTCTTTGGCGTACCTCATTCGTTGCTGGTATAATTCCAGGTTGACGATTGTATCCACCTTTACCATCCATGGCTGAGGGAAGTTTCCGACGATATATATTGCTAGCCGATCCTTTGGAACTATTCGAATAAAGACTTTCACAGCTCTTGGTAGAAGCTCTATAACAGCAATTAAAAGATTATTATGGTTTAGAAGTTGACAAAAAAAAAATACAGTGCTTCTGGAACTTACGGATTCATATTCCTTTGTCTTGTTGAGGAAATTACACTTGAGGCCGATATGGATTTACGTGGCGATAACATTGACAAATTCTTTATTGATTATTGTATAAAATTCTAGCGAATATATAAAAGTTTACAAATATATTTAAAATTGATGTGAGAATCTGAGAAACAAAAATTTTCCCCGTCTATGGTATGAAGAAATTATTTTTTGTTTGAAATTTTGATTTGTTTGTTAATGAAAACATGATGGTATTGCAAAGTGATTTGATGCTTGATTGCATTTTGTTTATCACCACCAAGCATAGTCACCATAGTGACCTAACACTAGTATTCCATTTCTATGACGTCAATAACAAAATGTGCATTATTTTTTTGCAAAAACAAAAACGGAAGAAATCCGGAATAGAAGCAGATGTTGTTTGCCTTGCAAGGCATAAGGATTAATTGACCACTTAGGCAACGTATTATAAACAATTGAAATATTATATACAATCAAGGTAAAACAAGCAATATAATATTATCCAAACTAAAACAACTTATAGGAAGATTGACATAGTAATTTACGCTCTAAAAAATCATTCTTGAAATTTTTTATCCTTTTAAAATTTCATATTTTTCATAATTACAGATCATATATACAAGCTTGATGGTTGTGATCGTTGCCTTAAGAAGTCTTTAAGAAATACCACGACTTTACCTAAGGTAAGTTCTTAAACATGTCGCTACAAAAAATGTACAGGACTGGTGTGTACACTGTTAGAAAAATATGTTTTTCATATGAGAAAGTAAACAGTTTAATATATAAAAACAATGTTTAGTTCCTCTTTATTAATGCAAATTGTATTATAACTTGGTGGGGAATGATCCAAACTAACAATTGGAAAAGTTTATTTTCTTTAAAATGAATAAAATCATTCGTTAATAAAAATTCATATATATTTGTATTTCTAAATACGATAAATTTTAAATGCATTTAAAATGGTGTTCAGTGCTAGTAAAAAATAGTTCACGCCTAAATAAATTTATGTGTATATTGTAAAATTATTTATGTTTATACTCAACTTCACGTTCTTCTTTTGTTAGAGTTTTCGCATTTCTTCGAAAATTCCAAACTTTTATAAGAAAAACAGTTTTTTGTTACAAAATTGTTATTTAATATTTAACCACCTCCTTCGGGCGTCCACTGCGTTCACCGTCCTCCGTGCTCATTTCACCACGCTTGAATTTTGCATACCAATCAATTATTGTTGATTTCCCTGGGGCAGAGTCCGGAAACTCATTATCAAGCCAAGTTTTTGCTTCCACCGTATTTTTTCCATTCAGAAAACAGTATTTTATCAAAACACGAAATTCCTTTTTCCCCATTTTTTCCACAGTAATAAAAGTTGCTTCACAAAAGATGCTCTATCTCTCAAACTAATTGACTTACAGACGTCAAATTTTGACACGAATCACTTGAAGGTTGGTACTATATAAAAATAATATGCATTTACTACTAGCGACGCCATCTATGTGTCAAACCGGGGACTTATCAGCCAACCTGTTAGGGACCTAGCGCCGTCAATGGTTTGATGTTCTCAGCAGCCAATTTCCCATCTTCTAAAGTCTATTGTCTTTGACTAGAAGTGAGCACATGTGTGCATTGTTTACTAACCGTACTCACGAACAGATTTTTTGTGACACACTCACGCTATTGTTTAATTATTTATAAAATATTAGTAATAACTTTTAGTGAGTATAATTTAACTTATTATACCTCGGCAATGCTAGTGAAGGCATATTATTGCTATTTAGTTTTTTGTGTTATGTTTGGGTTTCACAGCGAATCTCAAATATATTTGGAACAATTTTCAACTGTCTAAAGGTAAGTACTATGTTCGCTTTTCGCGTTGAAATTTTCGTGGTTACTTTATTAAAACAGTTCAATATAAAGCAGACAAATCAACACAATTGATGCGTGGTTTCTTGTTCCTCTAGATTTCGGCAAGACTTTACAGGAATAAGTTTGTTTTCATTTATAATTTTGAATATTTAAGGAAAAGTAATCGCGAAAATAAAGTGGTTTTCAACTCGAAACTATTAGCACATTAGAAATTTGAAATATACACATTCATACAAAACGAAGGCGAGATTTCGAATGTAGTGTGAACCTTGGTATAAAACTCATAAATCTCCCAATACCCACCATGGCTTATATGTATTTGGGAATCACTGTATGCGTGAGACAACAACAACATTGTTTGACGTTTCTTTTATCGGTTACATTCATAACAAACTCTCGCATATCGAGTAGCAGACGAAAGCCCCCCACACCCCACTCAAGACCTTACTCATGGGTGCGGAACAATATGAAGCCCCAAATACATGGATGGAAGAATGAAATAAACAAAACTATAAATTCGCCTCGAGAGCACTCTCCAACGAACGAGAAAATGAAAAAACAAAAAAACAACCTCCAACTCTCATGGATCTGACATCCCCAAATTGATAGAGTGTAAAGGAATTCGTAGTGAGATACGTTTAGAAGATTATTACAGTCTCAGTCTCTGTGCTACTCTCGACGCAAGCACAACACGTTTTGCGGTAGATTTTTAGACCTCAAAGGGTACATAGTACAACGTATGACGGTGGTGCGCGGTGGGTACGTGTTGATTGTATGGTTGAATGAATAAAAATAATAGCTGTAACAACAACAACAAGGAAAACTCTTCTGTTTTCCTCGCCAAAAACAACAACAGCAAAAAGTACACAACAAACGTTGTGGCATAGTATCTACGCCTGTGTATAGTAAGAATAATAAGACGGGAGGAAGAAGTGAATAGAAAAGAAACCAAAAAATCGGGTGAATGCATGGGAAAATCTACTGAAAATATTCGAAAAGGAAAACTTGGTTATTGTATACAAGTGCGTGCTTGATAGGTTTTGTGTACATTTTTGGTTTAAAAAAAAATTAACAAATTTACCTATGTAATTTATAACAAAAAGAGAGGAATATGTAATTTTGAAATTCTGTGAAAATTTAAAGAAATTGGGCTTTTTATTCAAACTTTGGGATAAGAAAATTGAGTGGTAAAAAAGAAAATCCCACGCGTGCGTTTAATTAATAAAGAAAATCACCTCAACCGTATGGTATATTTGTTCCTAAAAACGGATATAATTAAGCAGTGAATATTAAAAGTTACTTGAATTAGTTTCCTATGAAACCCCAAAGGATAATAAAAAATGTGTCTCTAATCGAAATTCCCATACTTCTGTGTTGTACCGTTTATTGTGTCATTGGCTTTGACGTTTAAAAAGGCCACCAGCCCACCACCTTACCCACTACCAACGCTAGTAACTCGCCATCCGTTATGTCGTAATATTTGCTCATGCAATTGCAAAAAGAGTGAGAACAAAAAGAGAGTGTGAATTCAAAGGAATTCTCATTGACAGTAGATGCCAAAGTGACACATCACACCTATGTATCTCATTAGTGATAGGAGAGAGTATTTTTGAAGTCAATGATGATTATTGTAATTAAACGAAATAAGGCAAAAAAGGTAATAGGCCATGCAAAACCAATAACCTTTTGTTGTTAGCATATTCGTGGCTTAACATTGGCCCCATATGTGGGTTAAGAAGCTCAGTAATAACATCAACAAAAAACACACCAAACGGAAAACAAATCCAAAAAAGTACAAAAAAAATATATATTAATTACCACCAACACAAAACAAACCTACATACATGTCAGTAAGTTTAGTTAAGTGAGTGAGAGAATGAATTAGAGATTAGTCATCCGTAAATAAGAAAGATGATGACGGCGACGACGACGGCGGTGTTAGAGGCAACATTGTTTTGTTGTTCTTCATCTTTAATTATTCCTTATTCACGTCTACTCTGATGTTTGATGATTATGACTGGATTTATGCGATATGCAACTACAAAAACAGCGATAATGATAGCAGTGACTTGTACGGCTATCTCAAAGATACGATTTATATTTCATGCAATAGGAAACAATCGCCATAGGCTTGCAGTAGCATTGTATCGTTGATGAAATAAATGTCATAAAAATGGTTTATCTCACGTATTAAAGATATAAAATATATTGTGTTTGTTTATATCCGTAAAAAATTATATTCGTGGAAACACAATCACATAGAGAAATTTGAAAGAAAAATATAAAAACAGATATAAAAAATTGTATACGCGCATTCTCTTTACAAAAAGCTATTGTGTCATAGTAAGTTTTCCATCTGTTGTGGCATATATAGAATCTTAGTTAAAAGGTGGAGAAACAGAAGTGAAACAATTGTATGAAATAATAATAAAAATATACCAACAACCAACGTACTAGGTAGTAAAGTCTACCCCCGCACATACACTCTGGGTCAAAAGTTTCACTACACAAAATTAAAATACTGACAAAATTTTATAGTAGGGCAATATCTAATTACATTGAAAAAAAAAGTTTACTTCGATCCCAAGATTTTGACCTTCGCTTAAGGATTTTGGATTCCAAAGGCTGTTTAAAATAAGGACACTTTTAGGAAACTATCTAGCTTTAAATCTTGGATCTATAACATTAAAATTAGCACACATATTTCTTTTTTGGAATTTTTATTTCCATTTTATTTCTTTACATCAATTTTTTTTTATACTTTAAGGAAAATTTGTCTTATGGATTCGTGTCCTAAATTTAAAGAAACACACTATGAATATTATGAATATTATTTTAATTATACTTTTTTATTAAAGAAAAAAATTCTTTAATATTTTCCTTAATGTTGTATTGGTTCGGACACACGGATAGACGGACCGACAGACATGGCTATTAGTTCTTCAGACGGGTTTCAGTATTTCGGGTTTCATTGAAAAAAAAAAACGAAAAACTTAAAAAATAAAATTCGTTTTTGCGAATATTTTATCCCGACGTCTGTCGAGAAATGGTTCGGTACACTTTTCGAATTTCTTTTTGCCCTTGTGTTAAAACACTAGAATTAAATTGGCATTTATTGTGACAAAAGGATTTGTATATATCACCTGAAAAAAAATTCATATGAAGTAAAAATTAAGTCCATCTGTAGATGCGCATTATACTTTAAAAGTTACTTACGAAGAAGTCTCAAAATTGTTGCTGTGAGGCTAATCCTATAGATTTACTACATGGGGTAGTGCTGGCGGTCTCTGAAATATTTGGACTCTTTAAGTCAAAAATTGAATTTTGCATAATTTATTGCTGCAAAACAAACAGAAAATGACTAAAAAAGGTAAAAAACAATAAACATAAAAATAAAAATCAAAAAAATTCACCCCAGCGGGTGTCACAGTTTCAAATCTGTGCCGTGGAAAAATTTGCAAAATTAAATGTTTGATTTTTCGGGTTTGAAATTTTTTCATTCAAATGTAATTCCAAGGCACTGCAAGGAATGTGAAAGTAGTACTGATAAGCCTGCCACCCTATGATAAGCCTTCATTGGAGATGCTCGAAATTTGTACTACTTTCAGATCACACACTGAAAAATAAGCATGCCCGGATCCAAAGATTTTGTCTTTACACTAATGAGTTTGGTATTAATTCCGAGCCAAAGAAGCATAGAATTGAAGTAAGGATACTTTTAAGACAGAATTGTCTTTTAGATTTAAGTTTAATTCTAGGTAGCAAATTTTAATGTATTCGTTTTTTTCTGTTTTTTCTCTTCACGGCAATTAAAGTCCTTAAAAAAATGTGTTAACGACATATTACATTTTTAAATTCGGACTCGACTTAAAGTAGAAAAACTGCTATGTTTCAAGTAAAAATGGTCTTTAAAATAAAATGTTGAAAAACATCTCCTATTTTTAAACGCTTTTTGGCTTTGTTGTCAAGATGCAAAAAGACAACAAATTTAAAGACAATTTCATTAATTTTAAAGAATTTTTCACAATTATCGAAGACAAGTTGACCTTAGTCAAACAAAATTTTCTTTAATTTTGGGATACCCATTTTTAGAAATGCGTCTTGTATGCTAAGCAATAAAAAACATTCGTGTTTTAAGGACATGAAATCTATGGCCTCACGACAATATTTTTTTCATTGCAAGTTCCAAGGGTAGATCCCCTTGTTTTGTGTAGACTCATTTTTTATACCCAGCGCCACACCGTGGAACAGGTATTATAAGTTAGTGCATATGTTTGCAACACCCAGAAGGAGACAAGATAGACATATGGTGTATTTGGCAAAAATGCTCAGGGTGGGCTCCTGAGTCGATATAGCCATGTCCGTCTGTCTGTGAACACATTTCTGTGATCAAAGTCTAGGTTGCAGTTTTAGTCCAATCGACTTCAAATTTGGCATAAGTATGTGTTTTGGCTCAGAATAGAACCCTATTGATTTTGGAAGAAATCGGTTCAGATTTAGATATAGCTCCCATATATATCTTTCGCCCGATATGGACTAATATGGTCCCAGAAGCCAGAGTTTTACCCCAATTTGGTTGAAATTTTGCACTAGGAGTACAACTAGTAGTGTAGTCAAGTGTGCCAAATTTTATTGAAATCGGTTAAGATTTAGATATAGCTCCCATATATATCGTTCGCCCGATTTACACTCATAAGACCACAGTGGCCAATCTTTGACTCCGATTTAATTGCACAGGGAGTAGAATTAGCATTGTAGCTATGCGTGCCAAATTTGGTTGAAATCGGTTCAGATTTAGATATAGCTCCCATATATAGCTTTCGCCCAATTTACACTCATATGACCAAAGAGGCCAATCTTTTACTCTGATTTAGTTGAAATTTTGCACAGGGAGTAGAATTATCATTGTAGCTATGCGTGCCCAACTTGGTTGAAATCGGTTCAGATTTAGTTATAGCTCCCATATATATGTTTTTCTGGTTTCGACAAAAATGTTCAAAATACCAACATTTTCATTGTAAAATCGCCACTGCTTAGTCGAAAAGTTTTAAAAATGACTCTAATTTTCCTAAACTTCTAATACATATATATCGAGCGATAAATCATAAACAAACAATTTTTTTGCTGGTTTGTCTAGATGAAATCCAATGATAGTTTTTTTTTTCTTTAAAATTACTAGCGAGTAATTCACAAACAATGAAACCATTCTCCATCGCTAAACTTTTGAACCATAGTGTGTGAATGTATGAGGCTATGTTACTATTGCCTTATTGTTAGTCGATCTATAACCAGCATGCATATATATCGTCCGTCCGTCCATCCATCGTTCGAACAAACGTTCAGCAATATAAATCGTATTATTCTGATACCTATGTATGTACATTGTGCTTTATTTTGTTATACTAAGAACAAGTAAAACCTGTTGGCGTTGGTGTTTTGTGTGTGACCTCCACTCGCCGTCGTACACTGAACACTCCAAAAAAGGCCTGAACAAAAATTGAGTGGTTCGTTGGTAGGTTAGTTAGTTAGTTGGCTGGTGGTTATATCTAAAGTAAATAATAACACAGAATATTTCTATTCCACCAACATTCTTTTCCATTCATAGTGGTAAAATCGAAACGAGTCAGTCGTCCAGTGTTCAAATAACTGCAACAACGCATAGATGGCGACAAATGCGGTATTCATATTCTAAAAGAAAATAATAGAAAAACCAAATTA
Source organism: Haematobia irritans (assembly GCF_050003625.1). Taxonomy (NCBI): domain Eukaryota; kingdom Metazoa; phylum Arthropoda; class Insecta; order Diptera; family Muscidae; genus Haematobia; species Haematobia irritans. The sequence continues at coordinate 211,151,773 of NC_134400.1, forward strand.
AATAAAAAAAAAAAAACAAAAAACAAAAAGCAGTGTTCCAAGTAATTTGAAATTGCATTGCAACGACGGCTATATAGAAATAGCAGGAAAAAAAAACTACCAAAACGACCACAATACTCAGAACAAAATCAACATTATAGCATCATGACACGCCTCACAGAAGAAATGGTCATTGCACGATCGAAACAATCGGATTTAAGCTCCATTAAAAAACTTAATTGCTGGTAAGTTTAACGTCGCTTTCTTTTTTGTTTTTGTTCCTCCCCAAATTACTTTACAAAATTAAAGTTGTAAACTAATTTTCGTTTCGTTGAAAATTGTTTTGAAATTTAAGATTCCTCAAAATTACACGATAATGATGACAAGCCCTCTTTGTTTTTTGATGGGGTTTTGTTACAACCATTTGTGATTTGTTGTTGCTGCTTTTGGTGACGATTGCATTGCAGCTGCATTTGTTAATTTCACTGGTGCTAATGAAGATCACCATCTGTCTCCATTGACCATTATACCTCTCTCGTTGTTTCTTACGCTTCGTAGCGTTTTATTTGTTTGTTTTCTTTTTTGTTTATTTTATTTTTGTTTACAATTATTTTGTAATTGCTTACTCATATCGAAGAGAATAAACTGTAACAAGTACTAGTGTATACGGCCGTAATTTCGGCCAGACCGAAGCTTATGTACCCTCCACCATGGATTGCGTAGAAACTTCTTCCACAATCGAATTACTTAAGTTGCAACCTTGAAACTTAACCTTGCCGATATATTAAAACCTCCTAACACCGTCTTCTAAGTTGTATGTAAGTCCATACGTGGAATATATTAAATCAAAAAAGATCGATCAAATACGTATATAATTCAGTTTGACAAAATTTTCTATAGACATAAAATTTTGACAAAATTTTCTATAGAAATACAATTTTAACAAAATTTACTATAGAAATAAAATTTTCACAAAATTTTCTATAAAAATAAAGTTTTGACAAAATTTTCTATAAAAATAAAGTTTTGACAAAATTTTCTATAGAAATAAAATTTTGACAAAATTTTCTATAGAAATAAAATTTTGACAAAATTTTCTATAGAAATAAAATTTTGACAAAATTTTCTATAGAAATAAAATTTTGACAAAATTTTCTATAGAAATAAAATTTTGACAAAATTTTCTATCGAAATAAAATTTTAACAAAATTTTCTATTGAAATAAAATTTTCTATAGAAATACAATTTTAACAAAATTTTCTATAGAAATAAAATTTTAACAAAATTTTCTATAGAAATAAAATTTTAACAAAATTTTCTATAGAAATAAAATTTTGACAAAATTTGCTATAGAAATAACATTTTGACAAAATTTTCTATAGAAATAACATTTTAACAAAATTTTCTATAGAAATAAAATTTTGACAAAATTTTCTATACAAATACAATTTTAACAAAATTTTCTATAGAAATAAAATTTTGACAAAATTTTCTATAGAAATAAAATTTTGACAAAATTTTCTATAGAAATAAAATTTTGACAAAATTTTCTATAGAAATAAAATTTTGACAAAATTTTCTATAGAAATAAAATTTTGATAAAATTTTCTATAGAAATACAATTTTAACAAAATTTTCTATAGAAATAAAATGTTGACAACATTTTCTATAGAAATACAATTTTGGTAGATTATTTTTGGCTCGAGTGGCAACCGTGATTATGAACCGATATGGACCAATTTTTGTGTGATTGGAGATCGGCTATATATAACTATAGACCGATATGGACCAATTTTTGCATGGATGTTAGAGACCATATACTAACGTTCCACATTTGAACCGGATCGGATGAATTTTGCTCCTCCAAGAGGCTCCGGAGGTCAAATTTTGAGAACGGTTTATATGGGGGCTATATATAATTATGGACCGATATGGACCAATTTTAGCATGGTTTTTAGAGACCATATACCAACACCATGTACCAAATTTCAGCCGGATCGGATGAAATTTGCTTCTCGTTGAGGCTCCGGAAGCCAAATCTGGGGATCGGTTTATATGGGGGCTATATATAATTATGAACCGATGTGGACTAATTTTTGCATGGTTGTTAGAGACCATATACCAAAAGCATGTACCAACTTTCGGCCGGATCGGATGAAATTTGGTTCTCTTAGAGGCTCCACAAGCCAAATCGGGGGATCGGTTTATATAGGGGCTATATAAACCGATTATTATGGACCGATATGGACCAATTTTTGCATGGTTGTTAGAGACCATATACTAACACCATGTACCAAATTTCAGCGGGATCGGATGAAATTTGCTTCTCTTAGAGCAATCGCAATCCAAATTTGGGTGTCCGTTTATACGGGGGCTATACGTAAAAGTGGACCGATATGGCCCATTTGCAATACCATCCGACCTACATCAATAACAACTACTTGTGCCAAGTTTCAAGTCGATACCTTGTTTCGTTCGGAAGTTAGCATGATTTCAACAGACGGACGGACCGACGGACGGACATGCTTAGATCGCCTCAGAATTTCAACACGACCCAGAATATATATACTTTATGGGGTCTTAGAGCAATATTTCGATGTGTTACAAACGGAATGACAAAGTTAATATACCCCCCATCCTATGGTGGAGGGTATAAAAATGATAACCCTTTACTTTCTATCACATATCAACTACTCTATAGTTTCTTGAAATGTTCACCATGGGTAAATTATGGGGTCTGGAAAAAAATCGGAAAATTGTCATATGTGGACTTGGAAAAAGACCTCCATTGCTGATTTTGTTAAAAATCGTTTACATTTATTCTTAGGAAACATAGTTGAGGTTTGTGTACTGCGTTTCGATATCGGGAAGCGCAATCCGAGGATGTTTCTGCTTTGTTTTCTAACAGTCAACCAAACATAGATCCACTCGTACATACTGGAGATCAAGGAAAACTCTTTCGTAGTGCAATGGTTAGTTCGCATACAAGGTGTAGTGGGTTGGTGATATTGGTATTCCAAAGCTGCTTTATAATTGTTTCACCATAATTTGAAACATGTGTGTGAAGATAAATTCGAATTTAAAATTGCAGCAGATGTTTTATCAGAGACACAAATCATCTTCAATTTCAATCTCGACTTAATTCTACAATTTTTTTAATTTTTTTGGAAACCCTAAGAGTTTTAAAATTTGATAGGATACGGAGATGTTCCTAAACGCAAAAAAATATTTCTTTCCTCCCAAACGAAATTTTGGACAAACAAAGTTCGTTTCTCATTTGCTTTTTGTTTTAAGGAAGTTTATTTGGAAGAAAAGTATATACTTTTTGTGATAAGCGTTTGTTCTTATCCAGGATGTAAAAACAATTTCATAAAGAATTACAAAAAAAAAAATTTTCTGGCTAAATGCATTTTTCCTCACATCTTTCTCACAAAATAAAAATTATTTTGTAAACTAGTGTTTTTCATAAGTGAGACCACTGTGCGAAAACCGTTTAGAGTTCCAAAACGAAACTACCACCATTTGATAGGAATGGGAACATATTTTTGAAAAAGGTGACTTTTTGACTTTATAAAATTTGTTGAAAAGTGATCTTTGTAATAATCGTAAAAGAAGAAGACGACTTTTCGATTTTCGACTTCTTAATTCCCATAGTTGTATAGGATAAACATTTCAAATTCAAAACTTTTAATTCCCGTTTTATTAAAACAATTTAAAGATAGAATTAAATGATGTTATGCCCACTTAACAAAAATATTATTATGGTATTGTTTTATTGTAAGCATTTAAAATTGCGATATAATGAAAATCATCCCCATGAAATACATAAAATAATGCAGACAAAGCTGACTGATTGTGTGTAATTTCATGTTTATACCCACCACCATAGAATGGTGACGGGGGTATAATAAGTTTGTCATTCCGTTTGTAACACATCGAAATATCGATTTCCGACTATATAAAGTATAAATATTCTTGATCAGGGAGAAATTCTAAGACGATATAGTCATGTCCGTCTGTCCGTCAGTCTGTTGTAATCACGCTACAGTCTTCAATAATAAAGCTATCGTGCTGAAATTTCACACAAACTCGTCTTTTGTCTGCAGGCAGGTCAAGTTCGAAGATCGGCTATATCGGTCCAAGTTTTGATATAGTCTCCATATAAACCGAGCTACCGATTTGGGGTCTTGGGCTTATAAAAACCTTAGTTTCTATCCAATTTGCCTGAAATTGGAAATCTAGAGGTATTTTATGACTACAAAGAGGTGTGCCAAAAATGGTGAGTATCGGTCCATGTTTTGGTATAGCCCCCATATAGACCGATCTCCCGATTATATTTCTAGGGCTTCTAGAATCGATAGTTTCTATTCAATTCGCCTGAAATGGAGGTATCTTAGCACCATAAAGAGGTGTGCTAAAAAATGGTGAGTATCGGTCCAGGTTTTGGTATATCCCCCATATAGACCGATCTCCCGATTTGGGGTCTTGGGCTTATAGAATCCGTAGTTTTTATCCAATTTGCCTGAAATTGGAAATCTAGAGGTATTTTAAAACCCTAAAGAGGTGTGCTGAAAATGATGAGTATCGGTCCATGTTTTGGTATAGCCATCGTGTAGACCGATATCCAGTTTTTACTTCATGGGCGTCTAAAATATGTAGTTTTTATCCAATTTGCCTGACATTTGAAATCTAGAGGTATTTTAAAACCCTAAAGAGGTGTGCTAAAAATGGTGAGTATCGGACCATGTTTTATCTCCAGATTTTATTCTTGGGCTTATAGAAACCGTAGTTTTTATCCAACTTGCCTCAAATTGGAAATTTAGAGGTATTTTAGGACCATAAAAAGGTATGCCGAAAATGGTGAGTATAGGTCCATGTTTTGATATAGCCATCAGACAGACCGATCTCCCGATATTACTTTTTGGGCTTCTAGAAACCGTAATTGTTGTCCACTTTGCCTGAAATCGAAAATCTGGAGGTTTTTAGGAATACAAATAGGTGTGCAAGAAATGATTTTATTTTTTAGGCTTCTAGGTTAGGTTAGGTGGCAGCCCGATGTATCGGGCTCACTTAGACTATTCAGTCCATTGTGATACCACATTGGTGAACTTCTCATCACTGAGTGCTGCCCGATTCCATGTTAAGCGCAATGACAAGGGACCTCCTTTTTATAGTCGAGTCCGAACGGCGTTCCACATTGCAGCGAAACCACTTAGAGAAGCTTTGAAACCCTCAGAAATGTCACCAGCATTACTGAGGTGGGATAATCCACCGCTGAAAAACTTTTTGGCGTTCGGTCGAAGCAGGAATCGAACCCACGACCTTGTGTATGCAAGGCGGACATGCTAACCATTGCACCACGGTGGCTCCATAGGCTTCTAGAATCCGTAGTTTTTATCCAATTTGCCTGAAATGAGAAATCTACAGGTATTTTAGGACCTTAAATATGAGAGCCGAAAATGGCGTGTATTGGTCCATGTTTTGGTTTATCTCTCAAATAGACCGATCTCCCGATTTTACTTCTTGGGCTTTTAGAAAACATAGTTTTTATCAAATTTGCATGAAATTTTAAATCTAGAAGTATTTTAGGAACATAAAGATGTATGCCGAAAATGGTCAATATCGGTCGGTGCACTGATAATGAAAATTGCTTGAAACTGGATTATAGTTTCCAGATTTTACTTCTGGTATTCATTTAAATAATGGGGGTAAAAATCTACAGATGTTAAATTTTAAATCAAGGCGTTATTTCATTTTCTTGCACACTTGCACAAGATGGTTCTTATAAATCCAGAATCTGATCTAGTCTTCATAGGTAAAATCTTTGAATTTATCTTCGGGAAGTGTACTGGTTGAACTGATCTGCTTGTCACATAATCCCCCTGAAATTTTCACAGGAAACTATAATATTTGATTCATGGTGGTGGGTATTTAAGATTCGGCCCGGCCGAACTTACTGCTTTATATACTTGTTTTCCCTCACTAGAATTGCCCTACAATTTGCTATTAAAAATAAAAACCAACTAAAAACACGAAGTAGAAAAAAGTCGCATTTGATATGATGGCGGTCTTCACAATTGTTTCCTTAAATCCATTCATCCAAGAGAAATTATTTCTGCTTCTTGTTTTGTGTGTTGCAATCATAGGGAATTACATACAAGGAAAAAGAGTCTGTGGAGCAAAAATGAAAAAAAAAAAAACAAAACAAAATCATATTTCATGGTTCGCTGACAAGACTTTTGCCACTTAACCTCGCTCCTGTAAGCATGACATGATGCCGCATTCTCAACTCAACTATATTTTGTGATATTTGAGCTTCAACATTGGCATCATGGGAACCATCAACACCGTCAACACCATCAACATCAGTGTGCATTTCAAAGCAAAAGAAAAGAAACACGAGAAATATGAGACGCAAGTAACCAACCAACGCAACATAATCATCTAACAAAGTTTTTTTTTTAGTAGAAAAAAAAACACAACAACAAAAAGCAAATAACAAGTATATGCGGCCGAAAGTTTGAATTTTATGTACCCTGCACCATGCATTGCGTCATTCTTAACCGAATTACTTGGGTTGTAACAACAGTGGTCGATGGCTAGGTATCTTAAAACTCCACAGCAGAGATGGTCTGTATCAAACTTTTTTAGGTTTGCGACTGTCGCAAAGTTGTAAACGTCACATATGCGTCGTAAATGTAGAAAAAGTCGCAAACTCAAAATACTTTAGTCGCGTCAGCTAAGCAGCGAATTCGATGATATCCAAGACGATGGTATGTGCGAAGAAGTTTCAATTCCTAGGAATGTTCACAATTTTCGGTTTCAGTCCCCACATTTTCCCTATTGCATTTTGCACGAGTACAGGGTAACCGTGGATTTTCTCGTCCTTTCTGAGCTATAAGTTCAGTCTCCTGTCCAATATAATCCCAAGGTATTTTGCACACTCACCAACGGGAATTTTGATACCACCTAAGAAAATAGGCTTAACCGTGGGAAAACTTTCACAAATCTCTACAGAAACTCACAGCGAATGCTGTCAAACGAAATTAAAAAATGTTCAGGATTTCTTCTATTCAAAATTAGGTTTTCTACAGTAGGTTTACGACTTTTGCGACATACGTATTATACCGTCGCAAATGTACGTCGTAAAAGTCACAGTTTGTGACAGGCCAACCCTGCTCCACAGTAAAAAGGTCAACTGTTTTGTGGGAAAAATTAACTATCTCGTGCGAAATTAACCTAAACTTGGTAGAATTTTACCAAAAATGGTAGATCTTTCACTGTTTGGTAGATTGGTAGTATTCTCTCCAAATAACAGGTACTTCACAAGCTTTCTATAGAAATAAAATTCTTACACAATTTTCTATAGAAATATAATTTTGAAAAATTTATCTATATAAATAGAATTTTGATAATTTTCTATAGAAATAAAATTTTGATTAAATTTTCTATAGAAATAAAATTTAGACAACATTTTTTATAGAAATAACATTGTGAAAAAATTTTTAAATAAAATTTTGACAAACTATTTTTTTTTATTTGGTACTTTTTGGTAAGATTTTTTCCAAATTTTGGTAGATTATTTCTGGCTATTTCTATAGAAATAGAATTTTGATAAAATATTCTATAAAAATAAAATTTTGACATAATTTTCTATAGAAATAAAATTTTTTAAAGAAATAAAATTTTGACAAAATTTTTTAAAGAAATAAAATTTTGACAAAATTTTTTAAAGAAATAAAATTGTGACAAAATTTTTCTATAGAAATTGAATTTTTACAACATTTGCTATACAACTTTGACATAATTTCTGTATAGAAATAGAAATTTGACAAAATTTTCTACACAAATAAAATTTCGAGAAAATTTTTTATAGAAAAAAAAAGTTTGACAAAATTTTCTATAGGAATAAAATTTTGACAAAATTTTTTAAAGAAATAAAATTTTGATAATTTTTTCTATAGATATATAATTTTTACAACATTTGCTATAATTTTTCTATAGAATTAGAATTTTGACATAATTTTTCTACAGCAATAAAATTTTGACAAAATTTTTATAGGAATAATATTTTGACAAAATATTTTTTTGTTTGGTATGTTTGTTGCAATATGGTTTCCCGGTTTTTATGTTCTAGTAGCTGATTTCAGCAAGCCTGTTTATATTTGGTGCGAAAAAAATTTGTTTTCGACAAAAATGTTCCAAGTTCTCCTGAACACCCCTCATTTTGAAGGTGTGTGTGTGTAGAATGTTGCTCCTATTTTGATTTTGGAATTCACTCTTCAGTTGTCAAAATGCCGTCCAAGCAAGAAGAGCAGCGTATCAAAATTTTGCTCGCGCATCGCGAAAATCCGAGCTACTCGCACGCAAAGCTGGCAAAATCGCTAAATGTTGCCAAATCAACCGTTACAAATGTAATTAAAGTGTTTGGGGAACGTTTGTCGACAGCCAGGAAGTCTGGATCGGGGGGAAATCGAAAACCGGAAGCCGCTGAGACGACAAAGAGAGTTGCCGGTAGTTTCAAGCGAAATCCTAACCTCTCTATCCGAGATGCCGCAAATAAGCTGGGTGCATTGTCTACAACCGTGCATCGAGCCAAAAAACGAGCCGGACTATCGACTTACAAGAAGGTATTGACTCCAAATCGCGATGATAAACAAAATACGACGGCCAAAGCGCGATCCCCGACGATGCTGACGAAGTTTGACTGCGTGGTAATGGACGACGAAACCTACGTCAAAGCCGACTACAAGCAGCTTCCGGGACAAGAGTTTTATACGGCAAAAGGAAGGGGAAAGGTAGCAGATATTTTCAAGCACATAAAACTGTCAAAGTTCGCAAAGAATTATCTGGTTTGGCAAGCCATCTGTACCTGTGGCTTGAAACTAAGAAATTAACGTGAACGAGTGTTTGAATAAACGTCTGCTGGCTTTCCTGAAGAAACACGGTTGTTCCGTACTGTTTTGGCCGGATTTGCCATCTTGCCATTACGGTAAAAAGGCCACGGAGTGGTACGCCGCCAACAACGTGCAGGTGGTTCCCAAGGACTAGAACCCTTCCAACACGCCAGAGTTCAGCCCAATTGAGAAATACTGGGCTATTGTCAAGCGGAACCTAAAGAAGACCAAAAAAACTGCTAAGGACGAGCAGCTGTTCAAGGCAAACTGGCTTTCTGCGGCGAAGAAGGTGGACAAGGTGGCTGTACAAAATCTGATGGCAGGTGTCAAGCGTGAGGCCCGGCAATTCGGATTTGGAAAAGCGAAAGCCTAACTGAATATTTTTCCTGAATTTTATACTAATTGAACTTGAAAAAGAAATTTAATTTGATTTTTTTAAATAAACGATTTCACCGATTTACACGCGTTTTCCCTTGACCAAATTTTGACCGTATCACCCTTTATTCCTTCTCTGCGTATTTCACCACGACCAATAATTGATATACAGTTTATGGCGTCTTAAACAAATATTTCGTTGTATGGCAAATGAAATGACAAAATTAATATACTCTCCATTCTATGGTGGAGGGTATAAAAAAAATAATTAATGCAACCTGCGTGCACTCACATGGCATCTTTCGCCTCAATGCTGTATGTAAGTCCATCATATGCGGTAGCCACAAAGTCTATGTACTACAAGCGTTTCACTGAAATACAAGACCGACTTTTTTGTCTACTTAAAAAAGGGTTTTTGGTGAGTATGTCAGTGAAGGAATCTACATATATACTGGACTACGAGATACCCATTTGAATAGTAGATGTTCTAGTTGATGTTTTCGAGGAGCATTCGCAAATGGAGGAGATTTTACACAAGTAGCAGCAGCACAAAGTAATGAAAATTATTTAATGGCAACAACCATTGGCCATTGTTGGTAATCATGTTTGCTTGGGCTGGCTTCATTAATGTGTCCCAAAAATTTTACACTCTAAGAAATTCTCATAAAGATTCGTATTGAACAGTAAAGTTTTAATAAAATGTGTGGCGTTTTCATGCTTACACTGGAAAAAAGCATGCCCTGTTCCAAAGATGTTGTCTTTATACACACAAAAAAATTTTTTTCTGATTCAATCACGAAATTAATTGATCCAATTAATTTTTTAATTGAAATGTCTTCAATCACTAAAATGATAGTATCAATCACAGTTTTAATTGGGCATAGAAAAAATTCTTGATTAAAATATTAATTGATGTCATTAGCAATTTTCAATTAATTTTTTAATTGATTCAATTAAAAATTTAATTGATTTTGAATGCAAACCCCAATTAATTTTTTATTTAAAAAGGTAACTATTTTCCATTACTTTCTGAATTGGCTTAGAGTTTTTATTTGAAATAAGAAATGTTCATCACTGTTTTTAACTGACTTAGTCTTCCGAATTTGATTAAAAAGTTAATTGTATCAATTAATTTTGTAATTAAAAATTTTAAAATTTTCAATCATTGACTTAATTAACTTTATGTTCTATCTTGATTAAAAAGTTAATTGTATCAATTAATTTATTAATTGAAAAAATATTGAACTTCAATTAACTTTTTAATTGAAAATATTTTGGTGATATTTTTTTCTGTGTACTAATGATTTTGATATTGATTCCGAGCCAAAGAAGTGAAGAATTGTAGTAAGGATGCTTTTAAGACTAAATTCTTATTTAAATTTGAGATTTTCGTACTTGATTCTACACTGCAAAAAATATATATTTACGTGGTATTAAAGATTACGTAACCTAAATTTTAGGAATCGCAATTTACAAAATATTAAGGACAAGTTTCTTGAAAATAATGACATTTTAATTAAAATAAAGTCTATAATCCTTGCTTCAAAATTTAATTTTTATTAAATTTAGGGCACAAATTTTGAAAATTTGCATCCCTCGTTTAAAGTGGTATGTCATTGAACTAAAGCAAATTTTCCTTAAAGTAAAGAAACACATTTTTGATTTAAAGAAATCGTCCTTAAATTGACTGAAATATTGAATCTTTAGATATAAGATAAAAACGCTTCAAATATAGGATAAGACTTATTTTGACCATTTAGCATCTTTGGTTTAAAGTTTTTTTTTTGGAATTAAGAAAACATTTTTTTACTTTGTAGCATCCGTTATAATTTGGATTTTTAAACTAACATTTGTTTGTACGTGAATAGCTTTATTAATGTACCCAGAGAAGAGAATGAAAATTCGCTAAATGAGATTTCTATCCTAATTTTAATTTTATTTATCCTAGATTTAAAGCTAGATAGGTCGCTAAAAATGTCTTTATTTTAAAAAAGCCGCATCAATGCCAAAATCCTTAAAGGAAGGTCAAAATCTTTGAATCCAAGTAAACTTGTTTTTTGTGTATAGAAAACAAAGTGGATTTTATTCATGTTTTCAGCTGTTTTCTTCATGTGCCATCAAAGTCTTTTAAAAACGTGTTAACGACATCTTAAATTTCGAAATTCAGACTTGACTTCAAGTAGAATAAATTATGATTATCAAGCAAAAAATCTTTAAAATAAAGTTTTGAAAAACATATCCTATTTTTAAACGCTGTTTTGCCTTTTCTTTAATTTTGAATAATTTTTCGAAACTATTAGTGCCGAGTTGACCTTAGCCAAATGGGGAAAATTTTAATTGAACTCAATTAAATTTTTAATTGGGTGAATTAATTTTTTAGTTGGATCAAATAATTTGAGGCCAAGAATATGCTTTTTTCTGTTAAAATTTCAATACTCTTCATTCCAATGTATTCCAAAAAATTTATATACGTGTAATTCTTAATTCAACTATAAACCTTTAAATACTAGAGAAGGACTGTTAATTTTTTCAGTGTTTCAACGCATATGCATTATCTTTTATGAGTTTATATGAGCTTCTTTTGTGTACATGTAGAACTCATAAAATTTTAGGATCCATTGAATATGAGCTACATTTTTACACATACATTTTGTATGCTCTCATAAATAATTGTATGCTTCTTTGATGTGTGTAGAAGAATATGACCTAGTCCCTAAAATTGTGGATGGATTTCAAGTACAATTTTGTAGAACAACCCTTTATGAGACACTGGTTGTGTTATGATGATGAAAAATTCTAATCTTACAGATATGTTAAATAATGGATGTGATGACAAAACAAAAGAAGCCTTATCCGTATTATAATTTAACAAGAATAACAGGTTGTCTGATAAGTCCCCGGTCTAACAAAGAAAAACACATTTGTCAAAATTCGTTTTTATTATTCAACATAGTTCCCTTCAAGAGCGATACATCGATTATAACGACCTTCCAATTTTTTGATACCATTTTGGTTGTACTCCTTCGGTTTTGCCTCAAAATAGGCCTCAGTTTCGGCGATCACTTCTTCATTTCAGCCAAATTTTTTCCCTCCGAGCATCCTTTTGAGGTCTGAGAACAAGAAAAAGTCGCTGGGGGCCAGATCTGGAGAATACGGTGGGTGGGGAAGCAAGTCGAAGCCCAATTCATGAATTTTTGCCATCGTTCTCAATGACTTGTGGCACGGTGCGTTGTCTTGGTGGAACAACACTTTTTTCTTCTTCATATGGGGGCGTTTTGCCGCGATGTCGACCTTCAAACGCTCCATCAACGCCATATAATAGTCACTGTTGATGGTTTTTCCCTTCTCAAGATAATCGATAAAAATTTTTACATGCGCATCCCAAAAAGCAGAGGCCATTACTTTGCCAGCGGACTTTTGAGTCTTTCCACGCTTCGGAGACGGTTCACCGGTCGCTGTCCACTCAGCCGACTGTCGATTGGACTCAGGAGTGTAGTGATCCATATTTCACCCATTGTCACATATCGACGGAAAAACTCGGGTGTATTACGAGTTAACAACTGCAAACACCGCTCAGAATCATCAACACGTTGTTGTTTTTGGTCAAAGAGCTTCCGCATATCCAAATATTGATGAATGATATGACCAACACGTTCCTTTAATATCTTTAAGGCCTCTGCTATCTCGATCAACTTCGTTTTATGGTAATTCAAAATCATTTTGTTGATTTTTTTGATGTTTTCGTCGGTAACCACCTCTTTCGGGCGTCCACTGCGTTCACCGTCCTCCGTGCTCATTTCACCACGCTTGAATTTTGCATAGCAATCAATTATTGTTGATTTCCCTGGGGCAGAGTCCGGAAACTCATTATCAAGCCAAGTTTTTGCTTCCACCGTATTTTTTCCCTTCAGAAAACAGTATTTTATCAAAACACGAAATTCCTTTTTTCCATTTTTTTTCACAATAACAAAAGTTGCTTCACAAAAGACGTTTTATATCACAAACTAATTGACTTACAGACGTCAAATTTTGACACGAATCATTTGAAGGTTGGTACTATATAAAAATAATATGCATTTAATACTAGCGACGCCATCTATGTGTCAGACCGGGGTCTTATCAGCCAACCTGTTACATCGATGACAGGTATCGATTACAGGCTGATAAAAGAAATATAGGAAAATTTCCTATATTCTAACAAGTGTGTTTCCTTAAGTTTTGAAAGGATTGAATACTTCTTAGTACGAATGAACTAAAATATTTTTCTATGCCAAGTGTTATTCGTATGTATGATAAGCTTTCTATAATAAAGGAAGTCAGAATTATCATTTTATAAGAAATTTTACTAAATTTGAGGAAACTTGGTTTTAGTTCGGTTTTTGTTTATTTTTACGAATGCTTTGTTATCAGTGAATAAAATTTTCTTTTTCAGTAGTAAATTCTTATACCCAGCGAAGAAAACAGTATTAGTAAAATTCCATGCCTTATTCTAGTTAATGAACTATTCCTAACTGCTTTCAGTTTAGGATTTTTTTACTGAAACAAGTAAATTTTATTATTTCACACAAAGATTTACCTTAATGGAAATAAAATGGCTAAACTAAATTGATGAACATTTTTATACCCTGCGCCACACTGTAGAACAGGGTATTGCATATGTTTGCAACACCCAGAAGGAGACGAGATAGACACATGGTGTCTTTGTCAAAAATGCTCAGGGTGGGCTCCTGAGTCGATATAGCCATGTCCGTCTGTCCGTGAACACATTTTTGTAATCAAAGTCTAGGTCGCAGTTTTAGTCCAATCGACTTAAAATTTGGCACACGTATGCGTTTTGGCTCAGAATAGATCCCTATTGATTTTGGAAGAAATCGGTTCAGATTTAGATATAGCTCCCATATATATATATTTCGCCCGATATGGACTTATATGGCCCCAGAAGCCAGAGTTTTACCCTCATTTGCTTAAAATTTTGCACAAGAAGAACAATTAGTACTATAGTCAAGTGTGCCAAATTTTATTGAAATCGGTTAAGATTTAGATATAGCTCCCATATATATCTTTCGCCCGATATGGACTAATACGGTCTCAGAAGCCAGAGTTTTACCCCAATTTGGTTGAAATTTTGCACTAGGAGTACAATTAGTAGTAGTCAAGTGTGCCAAATTTTATTGAAATCGGTTCAGGTTTAGATATAGCTCCCATATATGTATATCGTTCGCCCGATTTACACTCATATGAGCACAGTGGCCAATCTCTTACTCAGATTTAATTGAAATTTTGCACAGGGAGTAGAATTAGCATTGTAGCTATGCGTGCCAATTTGAAATCGGTTCAGATTTAGATATAGCTCCCATATATAGCTTTCGCCCGATTTACACTCATATGACCACAGAGGCCAATTTTTAACTCCGATTTAGTTGAAATTTTGCACAGGGAGTAGAATTAGCATTGTTGCTATGCGTGCCAAATTTGGTTGAAATCGGTTCAGATTTAGATATAGCTCCCATATATAGCTTTCGCCCGATTTACAATCATATAACCACAGAGGCCAATTTTTAACTCCGATTTAGTTGAAATTTTGCACAGGGAGTAGAATTAGCATTGTTGCTATGCGTGCCAAATTTGGTTGAAATCGGTTCAGATTTAGATATAGCTCCCATATATATGTTTTTCTGATTTCACATTTTCCTTGTTAAATCGCCACTGGTTAGTCGAAAAGTTGTAAAAATGACTCTAATTTTCCTAAACTTTTAATACATATATATCGAGCGATAAATCATAAATAAACTTTTGCGAAGTTTCCTTAAAATTGTTTCAGATTTAAATGTTTCCCATATTTTTTTGTACTAACATTGTGTTCCACCCTAGTGCATTAGCAGACATAAATTTTGAGTCTATAGATTTTGTAGAAGTCTATCAAATTCTGTCCAGATCGAGTGATATTTACATGGGTGTATTTGGGACAAACCTTTATATATAGCCCCCAACACATTTGACGGATGTGATATGGTATCGAAAATTTAGATCTACAAAGTGGTGCAGGGTATAATATAGTCGGCCCCGCCCGACTTTAGACTTTTCTTACTTGTTTCCTTTAGTTTAGAAGGCACTTTTTCTGGGTTATGCTGTTTAATTAGAATTTAAAAACTTTCGAATACTTGTAAAGGGTGATTTGTTAAGAGCTTGATAACTTTTTTTTTAAAAAAAAACGCATAAAATTTGCAAAATCTCATCGGTTCTTTATTTGAAACGTTAGATTGGTCCATGACATTTACTTTTTGAAGATAATTTCATTTAAATGTTGACCGCGGCTGCGTCTTAGGTGGTCCATTCGGAAAGTCCAATTTTGGGCAACTTTTTCGAGCATTTCGGCCGGAATAGCCCGAATTTCTTCGGAAATGTTGTCTTCCAAAGCTGGAATAGTTGCTGGCTTATTTCTGTAGACTTTAGACTTGACGTAGCCCCACAAAAAATAGTCTAAAGGCGTCAAATCGCATGATCTTGGTGACCAACTTACCGGTCCATTTCTTGAGATGAATTGTTCTCCGAAGTTTTCCCTCAAAATGGCCATAGAATCGCGAGCTGTGTGGCATGTAGCGCCATCTTGTTGAAACCACATGTCAACCAAGTTCAGTTCTTCCATTTTTGGCAACAAAAAGTTTGTTAGCATCGAACGATAGCGATCGCCATTCACCGTAACGTTGCGTCCAACAGCATCTTTGAAAAAATACGGTCCAATGATTCCACCAGCGTACAAACCACACCAAACAGTGCATTTTTCGGGATGCATGGGCAGTTCTTGAACGGCTTCTGGTTGCTCTTCACTCCAAATGCGGCAATTTTGCTTATTTACGTAGCCATTCAACCAGAAATGAGCCTCATCGCTGAACAAAATTTGTCGATAAAAAAGCGGATTTTCTGCCAACTTTTCTAGGGCCCATTCACTGAAAATTCGACGTTGTGGCAGATCGTAAGTCTATTCATGATGAAATGTCAAAGCATACTGAGCATCTTTCTCTTTGACACCATGTCTGAAATCCCACGTGATCTGTCAAATACTAATGCATGAAAATCCTAACCTCAAAAGAATCACACTTTATTACATTGCATCACATTCCACAAAATATTATGGTGAACACCTTCTCAAAATATCCATAAAAACATAAAAAAAGAGATTTATTGCTTTGACAGACAATTTTGAGAAAAATACGACGAACCTGTGTTATGCCATCGTCTAATTATGGCAGGTAAAATTTCATTGATAGGAAGAGGAGAGATAGAGAGAAGATGGAAACCAATCAAAACCAAGATTTTAATTATTTCCAACAAATATTAAATGATTATTAAATAATCCATATTTACCTTTACATTTCATTTTACAGGGGAAGTGATCTCAGCGATGTATCCATTATAAAACGTATGCGTGGTGTGGAAGTGTTGGCGTTAAGGTAAATATGTTTGTTTGTTTGTTTTATTTATCTTTGCTTATTAAAAATAATTTATAATGTTGTTGTTCTTTTGTGATTTATACTTCTCATACCCTTATGATGGAATAAATAGGTTGGGTTATAAGAATTTCTAGTTGCGTGCTAGTGGGCGTATGCATATTGGCAGTACACGCATACTCATACGCACCCAATTTTCTTTATGTCATATTTTCAAATTTCGGTTTTCTAATTCATATGGATATTGTCTTGAAATCTTTGCGGGAAAATCAATTACTATTCCAAATCATTGTAATTACCTCAATTCTTAAACTTATATACATATTCCCCCCTATAAATCGATATCCAGGTCTTCTTAAAGGTCTTATTGGCTTTTTAGTATTCAATCTTTTGACTACGGCACTTGATTTATTACTCGTATACCCCAACCATATAGTACCACAATTTATGGAGATTTTTATTTAATGTACGCATTATAAATATATTTTTTAAACGATACTCGTACTATACAAATTTAAATATCTACAAAATTTATTGTAACAGACTGATGAATCGAAGTATTCCATCCATCGCTAACCACAACTTTTTCCAAGTTTTTTATACCCTCCACCATAGGAAGGGGGTATATTAACTTTGTCATTCCGTTTGTAACACATCGAAATATTACTCTAAGACCCCATAAAGTATATATATTCTGGGTCGTGGTGAAATTCTGAGTCGATCTGAGCATGTCCGTCCGTCCGTCCGTCACGCTAACTTCCGAACGAACAAGCTATCGACTTGAAACTTGGCACAAGTAGTTGTTATTGATGTAGGTCGGATGGTATTGCAAATGGGCCATATCGGTCCACTTTTACGTATAGCCACCATATAAACGGACCCACAAATTTGGCTTGCGATTGCTCTAAGAGAAGCAAATTTCATCCGATCCGGCTGAAATTTGGTCCATGTTGTTAGTATATGGTCTCTAACAACCATGCAAAAATTGGTCCATATCGGTCCACTTTTACGTATAGCCCCCATATAAACGGACCCCCAAATTTGGCTTGCGATTGCTCTAAGCGAAGCAAATTTCATCCGATCCGGCTGAAATTTGGTACATGGTGTTAGTATATGGTCTCTAATAACCGTGCAAAAATTGGTCCATATCGGTCCACTTTTACGTATAGCCCCCATATACACGGACCCACATCGGTCCATAATTATATATAGCCCCCATATAAACCGATCCCCAGATTTGACCTCCGGAGCCTCTTAGAGGAGCAAAAGTCATCCGATCCGATTGAAATTTGGTACGTGGTGTTAGTATATTGTCTCTAACAACCGTGCCAAAATTGGTCCATATCGGTCCATAATTATATATAGCCCCCATATAAGCTGATCCCCAGATTTGACCTCTGGAGCCTCTTAGAGGAGCAAAATTCATCCGATCCGGTTGAAATTTGGTACGTGGTGTTAGTATATGGTTTCCAACAACCATGCAGGAATTGGTCCATATCGGTCCATAATTATATATAGCCCCCATATAAATCGATCCCCAGATTTGGCTTGCGGAGCCTCTAAGAGAAGCAAATTTCATCCGATCCGGTTGAAATTTGGTACATGGTGTCAGCATATGATATCGGTTCATAATCATGGTTGCCACTCGAGCCAAAAATAATCTACCAAAATTTTATTTTTATAGAAAACATTGTCAAAATGTTATTTCTATAGAAAATTTTGTCAAAATTTTATTTCTAAAGAAAATTTTGTCAAAATTTTATTTCTAAAGAAAATTTTGTCAAAATTTTATTTCTATAGAAAATTTTGTCAAAATTTTATTTCTATAGAAAATTTTTTCCAAATTTTATTTCTATAGAAAATTTTTTCCAAATTTTATTTCTATAGAAAATTTTTTCCAAATTTTATTTCTATAGAATTTTTTTCCAAATTTTACTTCTATAGAAAATGTTGTCAAAATTTAATTTTGTCAAAATTGTATTTCTATAGAAACTTTAAACTTAATTATATACGTATTTAATCGGCCTTTTTTAGTTTAATATATACCACGTATGGACTATGTGGTATATATTACGGTGTTAGGAAGTTGTAAGATACCTTGCCATCGTCAAGTGTTACCGCAACCCAAGTAATTCGATTGTGGATGACAGTCTTCAGTAGAAGTTTCTACGCAATCCATGGTGGAGGGTACATAAGCTTCGGCCTGGCCGAACTTAAGGCCGTATATACTTGTTTTTCTTTTTTTTTTCTTTTTTTTAACAACTAACCGATACTTAACCCGAATCGACTCAATTTTTGGCTTCCTCATAAGAACAAAGGGGACAAGTTGTTAAAATTGGAAGTAATGTTTGGACTATACGGCGGGTGGGGTAGGACTTCCCCTTTGAGAGTTTCCAAAAAAGTTTTCACTTGTGTTGCTTTAGAGTGCTGCAAAATCGTAATGCTCGGCTCAAATGCATCAATTGAGTTCGATACAGTGATGATAACTGGCATTCTTGCAATTGTGCTGAAAAAGTACTTTTCGCAAGCCAAAAAGTACGTTTTTCAGTTTGGTGAAGACATTTCCATTGTAGCAAAAACTTAGTAGTACAGAATTTCTTGAAGGCTGGGGCCGAAGTCTTATCGGTATCTGGAAAATGATTATTAAATGGAACTATGGGCATTCAAGGCCAAGCTAACTTATATGGTGATGGTCATGTCTGCCTCATTCGGATTCAGATGTGTTTATCCCCGTTATGTTTTTTATTCTCTGCATAAGCAATCATCCACCACAGGCTTTCATAAATAATATTTTCTATTTGATTTGAAAGAAATGACCTAATTGACTGTATGAATAAACTGATTTCGGAGTTCATCGTTTGAATTATGAACCTAAAGAAGGTTAAAAATGTATCAACTCTGTCGTGGCGTACAACGGTGATTATTTTACTCAAATAGTGTCAAAAGAAGCACAAAAGTGTCAACTGTATCAACCCTGGCTCCTGGGGTTGTTTCACACGGTTGCAGGTGCTTGTAGAACACACAACCTCATAGAACACATAGCTGCTACCACCAAAGGCACATTATAAGTTTCTTTTCATGGATATTCGGTTTTACCATCGATGATGAGGTATGACCGGAGCAGTGTTACCGTAGCTTCACTTTAGTGGCACATTTGGCATTTTTTCCAGCAGTTACACTTATGCGCCACTTTTTTGTTGTGCCACTAAATACCATATTTTTCTTTCTATAAGTGCCACTGATTTGTCATATTGTGCCACTTTTTGATACCCACCAACATAGAATGGTGACGGGGGTATAATAAGTTTGTCATTCCGTTTGTAACACATCGAAATATCGATTTCCGACTATATAAAGTATATATATTCTTGATCAGGGAGAAATTCTAAGACGATATAATCATGTCCGTCTGTCTGTCTGTCTGCCGGTTGTAATCACGGTACAGCCTTCAATAATGGCGCAATGGTCCTGAAATTTGGCACAGATTTGTTTTTTGTTTGCAGGCAGGTCAAGTTCGAAGATGGGCTATATCGCTCCAAGTTTTCGTATATTCCCCATATAAACCGACCTCCCGATTTGGGGTCTTGGGCTTATAAAACCCGTAGTTTTTATCCAATTTGTCTGAAATTGGAAATCTAGAGGTATTTTAGGACCATAAAGAGATGTGCTGAAAATGGTGAGTATCGGTCAATATTTTGGTATAGCCCCCATATAGACCGATTTCCCGATTTTACTTCTTGGGCTTCTAGAAACTGTACTATCCGATTTGCCTGAAATTTGAAATCTAAAGGTATTCTAGGACCACAAATAAGTGTGGCAAAAATGGGGCGTATCGGTTCATCTTTTGGTATAGCCCCCATATAGACCGATCTCCCGATTTTACTTCTTGGGCTTCTAGAAACTGTATTTACTTTCCTATTTGCCTGAAATTTTCAATCTAGAGGTATTCTAGGACCATAAAAAGGTGTGCCGAAAATGGTGCCCATGCTTCGATATAGTCCCCATATACAGCGATCTCCCGATTTTACGTCTTGGACTTCTAGAAACTCTATTTACTACCCGATTTGCCTGAAATTGAAAATCTAGAAGTATTTTAGTACCAAAAACTGGTATAGCGAAAATGGCGGATATTGTTCCATCTTTTGATATAGCCCCCATTTAGACCGATCTCCCGATTTTACTTCTTGGACGTCTAGAAACTGTATTTACTATCCGATTTGCCTGAAATTGAAAATCTAGAAGTATTTTAGTACCAAAAACTGGTATAGCGAATATGGAGCATATTGGTCCATCTATTGGTATAGCCCCCATATAGACCGATTTCCCGACTTTACGTCTTGGGCTTCTAGAAACTGTATTTACTTTCCTATTTGCCTGAAATTTGAAATCTAGAAGTATTCTAGGATCATAAAAAGGTGTGCCGAAAATGGTGGGTATTGGTCTATGTTTTGGTGTAGCCCCCATATAGACCGTCTTTATGTCTTGGGCTTCTAAAATCCGTAGTTTTTATCCAATATGCCTGAAATTGGAACTCTAGAGGTATTTGAGGACCATTAAGAGGTGTGTCGAAAATGGTGAGTATTGTTCCATGTTTTGGTATAGCGTCCATATAGACCTACTTCCCAAATTTATTTCTTGGGCTGCTAGAATATGTAGTTTTTATCCACTTTGCCTGAAATTGGAAACCTAGAGGTATTTTAGGACCACAAATATTTCAGCCAAATATAGTGTGTATCGAGCCATGTTTTGGTATAGCCCCGATGTCCCGATTTACCTCATTGGGCTTCTAGAAACCGATTTGCCCGAAAATGTATCTTAGACCCACAAAAATCTGTATCGCATTTATTTTTGCCGGTCTATTTGGTATGGCATCGATATAGACCGATTCCACTTCTTGAGGGTATAGCTGGAGCACTGATCATAAAAATTGCATGAAACTGAAAATAAAAATTCCAGATTTTACTCCTCATAATCATTTAAATAATGGCGGTAAAAATCTACAAATTTAAGATTTTAAATCAAGGCTTTCTTTCATCAATTATACGATATGTTTATGTTTTCTCTAAAACTCAAACAAAATTGGTTCTTATAAATCCAGAATCTGGTCTAGTCTTCATAGACTAGACCAGATTCTTCGGGAAGCGTACTGGTTGAACTTATCTGCTTGGGAGAATATCTGTCATCAAACCCCCTGAAATTCTATATATTATCAAGTAACCCGCCACGACTAAGCGTTTTCAAAGTAAACAATTATATTTGATTCATGGTGGTGGGTATTTAAGATTCGGCCCGGCCGAACTTACTACTTTATATACTTGTTCATTGATACTTTTTATTCTTTTTATTATGAAATATTTGTTTTTTATTTATGAGTTTTGGTTCCAAATCCCGTTAAGATTACAGATGTGATCGTTGTCTTCCAAATACCCGAATTTATACGCCAAATATTAAATTCATGAGTATTTTTTCCTCCCCGTATCACAATGTAAATTCAGAAAGTTAATTTTTCAAAATTCGGATAAAAAAATGTCCATAAATGCATTTAATTCATTTATTTTCTTAATGAAAAGTTTGACACCTTTGTAAAATGGGTGTGCCATTTTCATTTCAATTTATATATTCATTTCATTTCATTTATATATAGAACATTTTGTCAAAATTTTTATTTCTATAGAAAAATTTGCCAAATTTTGTCAAAATTTTACTTCTATAGAAAATTATGTCAAAATTTTATTTCTATAGAATATTTTGTCAAAATTTTATTTCTATAGAAAATTTTGTCAAAATTTTATTTCTATAGAAAATTTTGTCAAATTTTATTTCTATAGAAAATTTTGTCAAATTTTATTTCTATAGAAAATTTTGTCAAAATTTTATTTCTATAGAAAATTTTGTCAAAATTTTACTTCTATAGAAAATTTTGTCAAAATTTAAAGATTTCTATAGAAAATTTTGTCAAAATTTTATTTCTATAGAAAATTTTGTCAACATTTTATTTCTATACAAAATTTTGTCAAAATTTTATTTCTATAGAAAATTTTGTTTAAAATCTATTTCTATAGAAAATTTTGTCAAAATTTTATTTCTATAGAAAATTTTGTCAAAATTTTATTTCTATAGAAAATTTTATCAAAATTTTATTTCTATAGAAATTTTTGTCAAAATAATAATCAGAATAAAATTTTATTTCTATAGAATATTTTGTCAAAATTTTATTTCTATAGAAAATTTTGTCAAAATTTTATTTCTATAGAAAATTTTGTCAAAATATTATTTCTATAGAAAATTTTGTCAAAATTTTACTTCTATAGAAAATTTTGTTAACATTTTATTTCTATAGAAAATTTTGTCAAAATTTTCTTTTGTATAGAAAATTTTGTCAAAATTTTATTTGTATAGAAAATTTTGTCAACATTTTATTTCTATAGAAAATTTTGTCAAAATTTTATTTCTATATAAAACAAATTGTCAAGCAGTAAAAAATCTACCATTTTTGGTAGAATTCCACCAACTGTAGAAGTCAGGCCCCATTCTTGGTCTTGCTGAAATTCGGAGTCGATGTTGCGATATCCTTCCGTCCCTATGTTGAAATCGCGCAATCTTTCTACGCAATCTATTGGTTAACAATACATAAAATTTGGCCGAGGCGAAATTACGATCGTATATATTTGTTTTCTATATTAATTTCAAATTAAAATAATATTGCCAATTTCACCATCAAATATTTCAAACTATTTTGTTTATACCATCTTGACATTGTAAATTAATTCAAGTGATCATTTGAACAAATGCTTGTATTGTCTTTGATTTCTAAAGCTGGCTAATGAATGTCGTCGCTGAGTTCAGTTTTGCTCATAATCGTTCAACGTTTTGTTGTGTAGATGATGACATCACTATAATAAAAGAGCATATTCATCATTATCATCATCGTCGTCACCAGCGTCTTAATATTTGTAGAGTTTTTCTGTTCTTTTTTCATAATACGATTAATTGGTTGCAACTGTGGGGAAAAATGCCTTAAGTCAGATACAAAAAAAATATCAGTTGTTTGTTTTTTTTTTTTTTTTTTAATTTCTTCATCTACGAAATAAATGATAAGATTTCTCCAATATCATATTCCCTACGATTGATGTAGAATATCATCTATTTCTTTGGGTCTTATTTATTATTGCCACTCAACAACATTCAACAACAAAGAAGAAGAAGAAAATACAAACAAAAAATCCATTCACTTGTTTCAATTTCACCTTAACTATTACCATTGTCGATAACTGTTTGTGGCAATGTTAGATAAGGGCTACGGAATTTTATGGGAAATATTTTACGGAATCCCACCAAGTTGTAATTGGAAAAATGATATGGTGAAGCTTCACAATTTCTTTTGTTGTTATGATTCAAAGAAATCCATGTGGGATTTCCGACCAATCAGCTTATCCTCATTCCTACTTAAGACTCCTGAGAGGATGGTAGATATTTATTTTAGAACTAGCGTCGATTCAAGTTTGCTCTCGAAACGACAGCGTGCATACTCGAAGGACAGGTCTACTGAGACCGCATTACATGAA
This sequence comes from Haematobia irritans, assembly GCF_050003625.1. Lineage (NCBI taxonomy): Eukaryota > Metazoa > Arthropoda > Insecta > Diptera > Muscidae > Haematobia > Haematobia irritans. The sequence continues at coordinate 211,176,037 of NC_134400.1, forward strand.
CTAGTCAGCTTTATTGAAAGCTCACTATCTGTCAATGAATACAAAATCGTGGCGTTTCTAGATATCGAAGGGGCGTTCAATAATGTCGATCCGAGCTCGATATTAAATGGACTGACAACTCTGAATGTTAATCTAGGTATACTTAGGCTGTTAGACGAACTTCTAATGAAGAGACGTATTTCAGCCACACTAGGACAAGCAAACATAAAGGGTGATACGGTCAAAATTTGGTCAAGGGAAAACGCGTGTAAATCGGTGAAATCGTTTATTTAAAAAATCAAATTAAATTTCTTTTTCAAGTTCAGGAAAAATATTCAGTTAGGCTTTTCCAAATCCGAATTGCCGGGCCTCACGCTTGACACCTGCCATCAGATTTTGTACAGCCACCTTGTCCACCTTCTTCGCCGCAGAAAGCCAGTTTGCCTTGAATTGCTGCTCGTCCTTAGCAGTTTTTTTGGTCTTCTTTAGGTTCCGCTTGACAATAGCCCAGTACTTCTCAATTGGGCGGAGCTCTGGCGTGTTGGGAGGGTTCTTGTCCTTGGGAACCACCTGCACGTTGTTGGCGGCGTACCACTCCATGGCTTTTTTACCGTAATGGCGAGATGTCAAATCCGGCCAAAACAGTACGGAACAACCGTGTTTCTTCAGGAAAGACAGCAGACGTTTATTCAAACACTCTTTCACGTAAATTTCTTGGTTGACCGTCCCGGAAGCTATGAAAATGCTGCTTTTCAAGCCACAGGTACAGATGGCTTGCCAAACCAGATATTTCTTTGCGAACTTTGACAGTTTTATGTGCTTGAAAATATCTGCTACCTTTCCCCTTCCTTTTGCCGTATAAAACTCCTGTCCCGGAAGCTGCTTGTAGTCGGCTTTGACGTAGGTTTCGTCGTCCATTACCACGCAGTCAAACTTCGTCAGCATCGTCGTGTACAGCCTCCGGGATCGCGCTTTGGCCGTCGTATTTTGTTTATCATCGCGATTTGGAGTCACTACCTTCTTGTAAGTCGATAGTCCGGCTTGTTTTTTGGCTCGATGCACGGTTGTAGGCGATACACCTAGCTTATTTGCGGCATCTCGGAGAGAGAGGTTAGGGTTTCGCTTGAAACTACCGGCAACTCTCTTTGTCGTCTCAACGGCTTCCAGTTTTCGATTTCCCCCCGATCCAGACTTCCTGGCTGTCGACAAACGTTCCCCAAACACTTTAATTACATTTGTAAGGTTGATTTGGCAACTTTTAGCGATTTTGCCAGCTTTGCGTGCGAGTAGCTCGGATTTTCGCGATGCGCGAGCAAAATTTTGATACGCTGCTCTTTTTGCTTGGACGGCATTTTGACAACTGAAGAGTGAATTCCAAAATCAAAACAGGAGCAACATTCTACACACACACACCTTCAAAATGAGGGGTGTTCAGGTTTTTTAAATGCAAAATTGAAAGAAATACGTCAAGTTTATATTGACCAAATTTTGACCGTATCACCCTTTACAAAGGTATCTGAACAGAGGCATTCCCCAAGGAGGAGTTCTATCACCTCTTCTTTGGAATGTTGCTATAAACAACCTTCTGGTTTCCCTAGAAAAAGAAAGGATAAAAGTGGCATACGCAGATGATGTGGCGGTAGCAATCATGGGAAAATTCCCATCCACAATCAGAGATATTATACAGAGAGCCCTCTGGGCGGAAAAGAATGGTCTTGGGGTAAATCCTTCAAATACAGAAGTAGCCATGTACTGCAAAGATCGCAAAACTCCCACGGTTAGCCCCATATCCTTAGGGGGTATTGAAATTCCCTTTGGTGAGTATGCAAAATACCTTGGCGTTATTTTGGACAGGAAGCTGAACTTTAAGCTTAATATTGAAGAAAGGGCGAGAAAAGCCACGGTAGCTTTGTACTCGTGCAAAAAGGCAATAGGAAAAAAGTGGGGACTAAAACCAAAAATTGTGCATTGGCTATACACGACAGTGGTTAGACCTATAATGCTATATGGTGTTGTAGTCTGGTGGCCGGCACTTCAGTAGCCGACAAGTTTAGACAAAGTTCAGCGTATGGCGTGCTTGTGTATCTCAGGCATATTCAGGAACAAATTCCCTTAATGTCATGCTGCATCTATTGCCTTTAGACATTTTGGTCAAACATTCAGCTGCAACAACGGCTGTGCGGTTGCGCAAGCTATCGCTGTGGTCGGAAAAAAAGTTACGGTCACAGTTCGGTCCTCAGATGTGCCTAACGTAGTGGATTACACTTTGGCGAGAGCACTTTTCGACAAAAAGTTTGATACTCTTAATTCCGAACAGTGAGGCGTGGTGCACACAGGCCCCGGGGAATAAACAATATATAGATTTCTACACTGATGGCTCCAAATTGGATGGACAAGTGGGTTTCAGAGTATATTATAAAGATCTGGAACTTCGAATAGCGAAAAGATTACCTAATCACTTTAGTGTTTTTCAGACTGAAATATTAGCAATAAGAGAGGTGGCGAATTGGCTGAGAAGTAATGTTCCAAAAACTGTTGGCATTAAATATACTCAGACAGTCAACCTGCAACCTGCTTGGGGTCTGTGTTCCTTAACTCGAAAACGGTCATCGACTGCCGCAAATCTCTCAATGAGATGGCTGAGTAGCACAATATTCACCTAATATGGGTGCCTGGTCAGTAGTCCCTGTAGCCCATAGTCCCTGGCAAGGCTAGGGACTACCTTACATTTTCCAGGGGAACTAGAATCTGTTGGTATGCCCCTGGCTACCTGCAAGCTCATACTGCGTGAGAATTCTGTTATGATGGCAAATGTTCGATGCGAGAATTGCAAGGGTTGTAAAGACACCAAGCAAATGGTATCTGGTATAACGGGTCGCTGCTTGATATGCGATTTTGCAAAAACTATTGGCGCGAAGTATAATGACTATCGTATGAGCTGTCATGATGCGGAAGAAAAGGAATCAATTAAACACCTTTTATGTGAGTGTCCTGCATTTTGTGTAAGGCGTAAGCAAATTTTAGGGGCATATATCGTAGCACAAGTATGTGTTTTGGCTCAGAATAGAACCCTATTGATTTTGGAAGAAATCGGTTGCCAGATCAACATGTGTTCATAACAGAGATGGAAGCTTCCAAAACACTTAACTTTTTTCTGTTTATACCGCGGTTTTTATGCTACGCTAAGAAGTTTCCGAACTGCCCTCGTAGACTCTTCATAGGAAAGAGACATGGTTGTCTTACCGATTTACTGATAAAGGGTGATACGGTCAAAATTTGGTCAATATAAACTTGACGTATTTCTTTCAATTTTGCATTTAAAAAACCTGAACACCCCTCATTTTGAAGGTGTGTGTGTGTAGAATGTTGCTCCTATTTTGATTTTGGAATTCACTCTTCAGTTGTCAAGATGCCGTCCAAGCAAGAGGAGCAGCGTATCAAAATTTTGCTCGCGCATCGCGAAAATCCGGGCTACTCGCACGCAAAGCTGACAAAATCGCTAAAAGTTGCCAAATCAACCGTTACAAATGTAATTAAAGTGTTTGGGAAACGTTTGTCGACAGCCAGGAAGTCTGGATCGGGGGAAATCGAACACCGGAAGCCGCTGAGACGACAAAGAGAGTTGCCGGTAGTTTCAAGCGAAACCCTAACCTCTTTCTCCGAGATGCCGCAAATAAGCTGGGTGTATCGTCTACAACCGTGCATCGAGCCAAACAACGAGCCGAACTATCGA